>NC_134356.1:315793357-315998357 GCF_048569485.1 Anomaloglossus baeobatrachus | reverse complement strand
TCCACTTTTTCTCCACTTTTTCTCCATTTTTTTCTCCACTTTTTCTCCACTTTTTCTCCACTTTTTCTCCACTTTTTCTCCACTTTTTCTCCACTTTTTCTCCACTTTTTCTCCACTTTTTTCTCCACTTTTTTCTCCACTTTTTCTCCACTTTTTCTCCATTTTTTTCTCCATTTTTTTCTCCACTTATTCTCCACTTATTCTCCACTTATTCTCCACTTATTCTCCACTTATTCTCCACTTATTCTCCACTTATTCTCCACTTTTTCTCCACTTATTCTCCACTTATTCTCCACTTTTTCTCCACTTTTTCTCCACTTTTTCTCCACTTTTTTTCCACTTTTTCTCCACTTTTTCTCCACTTTTTCTCCACTTTTTCTCCACTTTTTCTCAAGTGGAGAAAAAAGTGGAGCACCCTTTGGTGCCTTTCATGTGGCACTAAGGGGTGCTTAGCTTTGTATTTAGCCAAAAAAATGAAAATAAAATGACGTAGGGTTCCCCCTAGTTTTGTAGCCAGCTAGGTTAAAGCAGACGGCTGCAGCCTGCAGACCACAGCTGGCAACCTCACCTTGGCTGGTAATCCAAAACTGAGGGCACCCCACGCTGTTATTTTAAATTAAATAAATAATTTAAAAAAAAAACACGTAGGGGTCCCCCAAAATTGGATTACCAGCCAAGGTAAAGCAGACAGCTGGGGCCTGATATTCTCAGACTAGGGAGGTCCATGGTTATTGGACTCTCCCCAGCCTAAAAATAGCAGGCCGCAGCCGCCCCAGAAGTGGCGCATCCATTAGATGCGCCAATCCTGGTGCTTCGCCCCAGCTCATCCCGCGCCCTGGTGCGGTAGCAAACGGGGTAATATATGGGGTTAATACCAGATGTGTAATGTCACCTGGCATCAAGCCCTGGGGTTGGTGAGGTCCGGCGTCTATCAGATACCCGACATCACCAACCCAGTCAGTAATAAAAAAAAAAATAGACGACAACCACATTTTTATTTGAAAAAACACTCCCCAAAACATTCCCTCTTTAACCAATTTATTAGAATGAAAAACAAATCCAGGTCTGCTGTAATCCAAGGGGTTGCCATGACGATCCACACTGTCCCAGTCAATGAAGAGCAGGATGTTCCCCATTGGCTGGGAGAGCAATGCAGTGACCTGAGCTAACATCAATGGGTCAGCCCAGGTCACTGCAGGGGGGTGACAAGTGCTGCTGTCAGCGAGGTACATTACCTGCGCTGATCTCCAGCACTGCCGACAGCCCCTGTCACTGAGGTCAATGACCGGCGCCTTCACATCAAGTATCGCGAGAGGTCCGTGACGTCTCGGGTCGGAAGCGAGAGGTGATGTGACAAGCGGCGGCCATGGAGGACAGTGACAGCGCTGAGGTCGGGATGGCGGGACTTCATCACCGCAGGTAAGCCGAGCGGGACCGTGTGTGTGTGTGTGTGTGTGTGTGTGTGTGTGTGTATGCATGCCGCAGGCAGGAGGGGGCGGAGTGAGCTGAGCGGGGAAGTGTGGGCTTCCTGCACGTAACTAAGATAAACATCGGGTTACTAACCAAAGCGCTTTGCTTGGATACCCGATGTTTATCTTGGTTACCAGCTTCTGGCAGGCTGCCAGCGATGGCTCCTGCACACTGTAGCTGTAAAAAGCCCTGCTTTTTGCTGCTAGAACCGTTCTCGAACGTATCTAGAACTATCGAGCTTTTGCAAAAAGCTCGAGTTCTAGTTCGATCTCGAACAGCCCCAAAAATCACTCGAGCCCCGAACTGGAGAACCTCGAACCACGAACCGCGCTCAACTCTACTCAAAAATATCCTTGTATTTTGGACCATCCATCTTCCCCTCAACTCAGAGCATTTTCCCTGTCCCTGATGCTGAAAAAACACCCCCACAGCATGATGGTGACAGCACCATGCTTCACTGTGGGGAAGGTGTGCTTGGGGTGATGAGCTGTATTAGTTTGGTGACAGACATAGCATTTACACTGGTGACTAAAAAGTTCAATTTTGATCTCATCTGACCACAACACCTTCCTCCATACATTTTGAGAGCTCTTCCACATGTCTTTGCAAGACAAATAAAAAAGAGCCTTCCAAATTTTGTCTGTAAGACATATTTTTTCTGGCCATTTTTCCATAAAGGCCAGCTCTATGGAGTGTACCGCTTATTGTGGTCATATGGACAGATATTCCAGTTTCTGTGTGGGTACTGTGCTGCTGCCTCATGGTTACCTTTGTTCTCTGTGCAGCCTCTCTGATTAATGCCCTTCATGCCTGGACTGAGAGTTTTGGTGTGCGGCCCTCCCTTGGCAGGTTTGCTGGAGTACCATGTTCTTTCCATTTGATGGAGGTGATCATCAGAGATTGGGATATTTTTTTAGAACCCAACCCTGACTTATTCTTCTCAACAACTTTTAATCTGAATTGTTTGGAGATCTTCTTGGTCTTTATGGTGTTGTTTTGGTTAGTTGTGCCTTTTGCTTAAAAGGGTTGTACACTACTAGGCCAGCACCTTCTGATTCCACATGTTTTTCCCAAGTAAAATAATATAGCTTATACTCACCTCCTGTTCCGGCGCCCTTCCAGTGGTGCCACAGCTTCTGGTGCTGGGGCTCATGTGGGGTTGTGATGCCATACGGCCTTTCAGATAAAGTGTGTATATTCTAGCAGACCCAGTGACACTTCGATTGCACACAGGTGGACTTCCTTTCACTAAGCATGTGACTTATGAAAGTAACTGCTTGCACCAGAAATTTTTAGGGGCTTCATAGAAAAAGGGGTGAATACATATGCACATGGCAATTGTTATCTAATTTATCCCATACATTTAATATTGCCTATATATTTTTCACTTCACTTCTACAAATTAGATTAGTTATTTAGTGCTGATTCAACACACAAATTGGATTACATGAAATATTTAAACACAGGTTGTAATGTAAACAAATAGGTAAAAAGCCAAGGGGGTGAATACTTTTGCCAGACACTGTACACCAGTAATTTCTCCCACTCTTTTTCCCATATATTTATAAATTCTGTCTTTCTGGGCCCCATAGAAGTGTTTGATACCAGACTGGAGGATACTATAAGTATATGAGAGCCAGAATGGGAAATATTATAAACGTATGAGCCACAGCAGGGGAAATTATTAATGTATGGAGTCAAAATTAAGGAAATTATTAGTGAATGGGGCTACAATGCAGTTTGCCAAAATGTACGAGTAAAGGGGGCTTTACACGCAGCGATATTGCTAGCGATATCGCTGGTGAAAGCACCCGCCCCCGTCGTTTGTGCGTCATGGGCAAATCGCTGCCCGTGGTGCACAATATCGTTAGGAGCCGTCACATGGACTTACCTACCTAGCGACGTCGCTGTGGCCAGCAAACCGCCTCCTTTCTAAGGGGGCGGTTCGTGCGGCATCACAGCGGCGTCACTAAGCGGCCGCCTAATAGAAGCAGAGGGAAGGAGATGAGCAGCCGTAACATCCTGCCCACCTACTTCCTTCCGCAGTGCTGGCGGCCGCAGGTAAGCTGCAGTTCGTCGTTCCTGAGGTATCACACATTGCGATGTGTGCTGCCTCGGGAACGACGAACAACCTGCGTCCTCAACAATCAATGATTTTTAGAAAATGAACGATGTGTCAACGATGGACAATTTGGTGAGTATTTTCCATCATTAGGGTCGCTTGTACGTGTCACATGCAACGACGTCACTAACGATGCCGGATGTGCGTCACGGAATCCGTGACCCCGGCGATATATCGTTAGATACGTCGCTGCGTGTAATGGGGCTTTTAGCTAAAATCCTTCTAGGAAAGCATCTTGTGGACAGATGAGACCAAGATAATGCTTTTTTAGTTAAACACATAATTCTGCTAATATGCAAGAGGAACAAATAATGAAAAAGAAGCAAGGAAAGCCACTGCATGGCACCTGTCTGAGCACACTCTGAACATCAAACAAAGACTGGAGGACAAGGAGTAAAGTGCAAATATGTTTAATAAATAGCAACTGGCACAAAGGAATCAGCGGCAAAAACAGGCCGGTAGATACAATATAGATGTACTAGATGACAATTACATATTATTTATTAAACATAATTCTACTGTTTATGGAAAATGGAATGAAGACAAAAAAAAGTACTCAGTACTTACAGTCAAATACGGTGGAGGTTCAATGATGTTTTGAAGTTGTTTTGCTGCCTCTGGCACTGGGTGCCTTGACTGTGTGCAAGGCATCATCAAATCTGAAGATTTCTAAAGGATTTGAGTTGAAATGTAGTGTCCTGTGTCAGAAAGATTGGTTTACGTCATATGTCTTAGGTCTTAGAGCGGGACAATGACCCCCAAACATACTTTAAGAAGCACTAATAATTGGATGGAAAGAAAGTGCTGGAGAGTTGTGAAGTGGCAGTAATGAGTCTGGATCTAAATCCTATTGAACACTTGTGGAGAGATCTTATAATTGCTGTTGGGAGAAGGCATCCTTCAAATATATGAGACTGTTAACAATCTTGTTAATAGTTATAGGAAGCAATTGATTGAAGTAATTTATCACTAAGGGTGTGCAACCAAATATTAAGTTGAGGGTGCCAACAATTTTGCTAGGTTCATTTTTGGGGTTTTGTGTGAAATGATGGCAAATTCAACTTTTTTTCTCTGTTTCTTTGTGTTGTTCCAATACATAAAAAGGAAATAAACGTGTATAACAAAATGTGTAATTGCAGCAATTTTCTGGGAGAAATACTTAATTTTCTGGAACAATTTCAAGGATTCCAACACTTTCAGCCATGACAGTATGTGATGACAAAGATGGCAATAATGTCATCCATTATGGCCCTACAAATGAACAATTTCCCCTTGAGTGTGCCTTACAACTGTAATGGAGCAAAAAAACGTGATCGATATGACGATATTAATGTATGGGGGCAGAAATGGTGTATGTTACCACTCTAAAGGTGTCACTGGGTGTCACTGGTATTACTACTGTGTTTGATAAAAAAAAACAATCATTACAAACTATTTAGAAGAAACAAAGGGGTATGTAATATAATTTGGGGGTAACAACAGGGGACATAAGCATTAATTTTAAATAGGGAACAAAGAGGATTACATTTCTACTGTGTGAGCATCTCAAAGTAGAACATCAATACTATAATACATTTAATTTGTAATATAGTGGTAGAGGGAATCGGGTATATACCACACTAATACTCCAATAGAATATTATTAAAATATTCCTTTATTGCCGTACAGGTCGACGTGTCTCAGAGATATCCATCTCCTTCGTCAGGACATAAAAAGGAACAATCTCATCTTTTTATGTCCTGATGAAGGAGATGGATATCGCTGAAATGCGTCAACCTGTACAACAATAAAAGAATATTTTAATAATATTCTATTGGAGTAGTAGCGTGGTATATACCCGATTCCCTCTTCTACTGTATTACTCATTCTATACTTTGGGGCTGCTGCTGATACCATCATTGCATGTGTTTCTTAGGGGTTGTGCCTTTCACAACCTGATAAGGTGAGTGTATCTTGCCCCTTGCGGGATCTGGATTCCTTACCGGGTAAGACCATATTGCGCTTCCTTTTTCCACAGTAATACTACTTGGATTTCATACATTTTATTTGGGCATACTATTACTATGTGAGGAAGTAAAGAGAGGTACTATTACAGTGTAGGGTATCAGGGCGACACTATATAGCTTTTCGTCTTCATCTGGTATAATGTAGAAATGGATAGAAAAGTGGGTAGTGTGATTTAAAAGTGATCAGCCATAGATGTCTATGTGTTACATTTTACAGAGATAAGTCGTAGATAAAAGAAGTCATAGCATGAACATACAAACTGCTTGCACATGTGGTCCTTGGTGAAATAAGATTCATCGGTTTTGTAGTATAACATTTTAAAACAAAAAATGATGCGGAAAGTATGTATTTGTCATCCATCATAGTAGGGACAATATCTTCAGGTGAGAATAGACATTTAATCTCTCAGTGGTTGAAGAAAAAGGTACACATTCATTTTCTGTTCCAACCAAGTCGACTATACATTTTCCACAGTTAACTTAATTTCAACATTTCAACCTCATTTTCTGCAGTTGACTGATGCTAGGATCCTAGGAGCACTGATGCACTATTGTATTTTTTTTGCTATTTATTGGCTGCTTAACTGTAAAATCTCTTCTAAATCCGGCGAACAGAACAAAGCTAACCTTTTGCTTGCGGTTGACAGCAAGTTATCATTATTATGGGAAAGGTTATAATGTAGCATGACTCAGTCCAACCTAAGCAAATATAGAAAATAACACTTCTGTTCTGCTCTATTGAAAGGGTCTAGAGGGACTGACTCCAGCTGTGTGGGTTGTTGCATTTTTTTATATATATATTCTACTTTGAGTTTAGATATTAAAAGGAGTTTATTTTCTGCCATTTTAGCAGAAAACTGTAAAATAACTTCCTGTGTGTTATTGTTTGCATCCCAGTTAAAAGTTAATAAACAAGGACAAAACCTGCAGGGAGTTTGTATGTTCTCCCTGTGTTTGCGTGAGTTTCCTCCAGGTGCTCCGGTTTCCTCCAACACTCCAAAGGCACAGTGAAAGGAAGTTTAGATTGTGAGCCCCAAAAAGGACAGTGATGATAATCTGTGTAGATGTGCCGCCCCTGTGCTAGCAGCCGAGCTGCTCGGATCCGGGTTCTCAGTGGCTCGAGGGTCTCCGGACCCGGGGGTCGTGCGGCCACTCAAATGAAGGGGGTATTTACAAGGGATTTTATAGAGTTCGTGACGCCACCCATAGTATGTGGTAATTAGGAGTACCACCGCTGTAGTTGGGAGTACCCGTGGATAATGGAATGGGGCAGCCAGGTGTTCTGACCCTCCACGGGTAGGGGGGAATACCCCGGGACTCGGTGATCGAAGGGGAGTGCCGTTGGATGCAAGGGGGTCACTGTGGTACTCACTCAGTCCATTAAGCTGATACCGACAACTGGTCAAACAAGTCTCTGGACACCGCTGCCGCTGAGGGGAGGTTAGTTCGGGTCCCGTCCCCAATGGTGCTGCCTAGTGAGCCGTGACCTGCCTCCTGGCACTACGTTTACTTCTTTGGTGGTCCCGGTAGTGTGAAACTTGCCGAATCCCACTCCCCACTATGGCTAAGTGTGGGAGCTTGCTCTCAGGGCTCACACTTGGGATTTTCTGGACCGTTTTAAATTAGAAAGTCCTGATTTTGGAGCGGGTGGGAATTGATCTTGAAGATTCCATTCTCCTCGGGTAAAGTATCGGGTTGCCCGAAGCTACTCCCCGACCAAGGCTCCACGTACCCCGCCGTGCCTTGGTCCCAGCCCGGTGATGGTGCAAGGTCGCCAGCTGTCCTCCTCAACAGATCAGTGCCCTTTGCCATGATCCCCTGTGACCGGGTGTTACGAACCGGCGCCGCCATAGCCGCAAGCAGCCTGCTGCGGTTCCTGTTGCGCCCAGGCGCCGGCTGCCGTTCTTGGCCGTGCCTCGGGTCGTCCAGTTGGCTGTTCCTTCCACCACGTCTAAGTGTGGAGAGGCGGCTAGTGCGCATGCATGCGCCGATTTACCCCAGCCAGAGTTTAAGCCCGGTGTTTTGCCTAGTGAGCATGCTCAGCCTGATTGTGTTATGTCTGAGACTAAGTTCTCAGTTCAGGCTACTGAGCATGCTCCCACAATTAACCCTAACAGCCTCTTTGCACAGGTACTTGGACTTCGTGCTGTGTCTAATTGCTGGGATGTGCCTACTGAGCATGCTCAAACTGATAGTCTGCTTTCTGAGCCTGTTGCTCAGGCTACTGGGCATGCTCAGGCACTTAGTGCACCAGAGGCTAGGTCCGGTAAGGACCTCACTGAGCATGTCCGTGAGGTGGCAGGCCCTGATAGGGCAGAGGGTGTTAGGTGTCCTGATGACGTGGCAACTCCGGACTGGCTCGCAGAGGCCCGCCCCTATGATCTGGCACCTCACTATTGGTCGTCAGACGATGACTGGTGAAGTGTTTGGGGCGTGGCTGCCATGAGGTCATCAATGACGTGGCGGTTCCGGATAGGTCGCATGTGACGTCACTGATGACATGGCACTCTGCTATTGGACCTTGGTGGTTCCACCCTGGGTTTGGGGTGGACCCAGGTTATAAAAGGGGCTGGAGACAACATGGAGGTGCGCAGTCTTGACTTTTGCTCAGTCAGAGCACACCTCCATGTTAGAGCCTCATTGTGGCATAAGCCTATGTTGGGAAGCGGTAGGTAGGGTTAGGCGAACGGTGCCTGTCACGCCAAGATTCGTGGCTCGGCACATCAGGGTCAGGCGCCGTGCTTCCCTCCTGCCGTTCCAGTCTTGCTATAGCAGCCCAGTGGCGTTAACTGGGTTGCGGCTGTTGTGCTTCCTGTCCGATTGTGCCCGCTACGCACACGGACAACGCACCTGCTGCGCCACCTGTCTGATTGTGCCCCCTACGCACACGGACAACGCACCTGCTGCGCCACCTGTCCGATTGTGCCCCCTACGCACACGGATAACGCACCTGCTGCGCCACCTGTCCGGTTGTGCCCCCTACGCACACGGACAGCGTACTCCAGGACCCCTGTGGAGTTAACAGGGTGTTCCTTATTTTCCTCGGCTTCCCGGTCAACGCTACTGGTGTACCCATCTGGCCTGACGTGTCCTACACACACGTGGCCAGTCGAGAGGTGGTCAGAAACGCTAATCGGAGGACCGCTTGGCCTGACGTGTCCTACACACGTGGCCGACAGGGCGCTTTCGTGGCGGTCTTCCGGTCAACGCTACCTGGTTACCACCCGGCCTGACGTGTTTCCTGCACACGTGGTTGGTGTAGCGCTATGTGCACCAAAACGCTAATCGGGTTGTCGTCCGGTCTGACGTGTCCCAACACACGTGACCGGTTCCCAGAGTTCCTAGGTTATCTCAGAGCCATCCAGCTCTATAGTCTCCGCCTAACCCTCAGGTGCCAGCAGCTCCTTTGTCATCTGGAGCACGGTGGGCCCCGACTGGCGATTAGGATATATACCCCCTGGTCCTAATCTGCCGGTCCCCCCGTAACAGTAAGACTGCGCCAGGGTCTGGCTGGCATGGCGGAGATGGAGCAGCTACGTCAGTTCATGCTGCAGCTTGATGCTAGAGTGAGGTCTCTGGAGAAGTCTGCTCTTGCTGCTGATATGGATGATGTGGTGGCTCAAGCGGCTGCAATGGTGTCAGTCACCAAGCCTACTCCAACCCTCCCTCACCTCTCGCTGCCCAACAAGTTTACGGGGAACAGCAAGGCATGTAGGGGATTCGTGAACCAGTGCTCAGTCCATCTAGAGCTGTTGGCTGCACAGTTTCCTACAGAGAGGTCGAAGGTGGGGTTTATCATCTCCTTGCTCTCTGATAGAGCACTGGAGTGGGCTACACCATTGTGGGAGAGGAATGACCCCGTAGTACAGGACTCTAAGGAGTTTTTGGAGTCCTTGCGACAAGTGTTCCTGGGGCCTCAGGTCACTCACGACTCGGCCCTACAGCTACTGACTTTGGAGCAGGGGCGTACCTCCTCAAGTCAATATGCTGTGAGTTTCAGGACACTTGCTGCAGAACTGGGGTGATCAGAGAGGACTCTCATTCCACTGTTCTGGAGGGGATTAGCCTTGCACGTGAAGGACGCATTAGCGTCGCGTGAGGTACCAACTATCCTTGAGGGCCTCATGACTCTGGCTACCCGCATTGACCTGCGGACCTCCGAACGTCAGCTGGAGCGCAGGTCAGAGGGTCGTTCAGCCACTGCAGTGGTCTCTCCTACTGCACCTCCCTTAGAGGACAACTCTGTCCCTATGGACATCGCTAGGGTTGGTGTTGCTAGGTCTTCGAGTCACAAGGGCATTTCCTGTTTCGCTTGTGGGCAGTATGGTCATTATGCCAACCGTTGCCCAAAGCGTCAGGGTAAGCGACCGCGATTGGTGACCATAGCTGAAGGTAGACTGGACTCTGCGTCATCCATTAGGGTGACGTTTCCCGCGTCCATTTCCTTTAAGGGGTCAACATGGTCCACAAGGGCAAGTGTGGACCCAGGTGCTGGGGATAGTTTCATCTCCTCCTCTTTTGCCCGGCGGCATGCCATCCCACTGGTGCAAATGCCAAGGCCAGTGAGAGTCCGTGTATTGGATGGGTCCTTGTTGCCCAAGGTAATTCACCAGCGGACAGTACCCATTACCCTTGCCATGTCATCTGGGCATAGGGAGACCATTTCATTTCTGGTTCTCCCTAAGGGTGCAGATGATATTTTGCTGGGTATTCCTTGGATAAAGCAACATTCCCCACATATCGACTGGTCGTCTGGGATGATTACGCGGTGGAGCGAGTCTTGTAGCTCCCACTGCATGTCTCCATCTTCCGCCCGTCGCTCAGTGGTATCTGTGGCGACTATAGACCATTCGAGTGGGAGGGCCGCTAGAGAGGGGGGTACTGTTACGATCCGGCGCCGCCATAGCCGCAAGCAGCCTGCTGCGGTTCCTGTTGTGCCCAGGCACCGGCTGCCGTTCTTGGCCGTGCCTCGGGTCGTCCAGTTGGCTGTTCCTTCCACCACGTCTAAGTGTGGAGAGGCGGCTAGTGCGCATGCGTGCGCCGATTTACCCCAGCCAGAGTTTAAGCCCGGTGTTTTGCCTAGTGAGCATGCTCAGCCTGATTGTGTTATGTCTGAGACTAAGTTCTCAGTTCAGGCTACTGAGCATGCTCCCACAATTAACCCTAACAGCCTCTTTGCACAGGTACTTGGACTTCGTGCTGTGTCTAATTGCTGGGATGTGCCTACTGAGCATGCTCAAACTGATAGTCTGCTTTCTGAGCCTGTTGCTCAGGCTACTGGGCATGCTCAGGCACTTAGTGCACCAGAGGCTAGGTCCGGTAAGGACCTCACTGAGCATGTCCGTGAGGTGGCAGGCCCTGATAGGGCAGAGGGTGTCAGGTGTCCTGATGACGTGGCAACTCCGGACTGGCTCGCAGAGGCCCGCCCCTATGATCTGGCACCTCACTATTGGTCGTCAGACGATGACTGGTGAAGTGTTTGGGGCGTGGCTGCCATGAAGTCATCAATGGCGTGGCGGTTCCGGATAGGTCGCATGTGACGTCACTGATGACATGGCACTCTGCTATTGGACCTTGGTGGTTCCACCCTGGGTTTGGGGCGGACCCAGGTTATAAAAGGGGCTGGAGACAACATGGAGGTGCGCAGTCTTCACTTTTGCTCAGTCAGAGCACACCTCCATGTTAGAGCCTCATTGCGGCATAAGCCTATGTTGGGAAGCGGTAGGTAGGGTTAGGCGAACGGTGCCTGTCACGCCAAGATTCGTGGCTCGGCACATCAGGGTCAGGCGCCGTGCTTCCCTCCTGCCGTTCCAGTCTTGCTATAGCAGCCCAGTGGCGTTAACTGGGCTGCGGCTGTTGTGCTTCCTGTCCGATTGTGCCCCCTACGCACACGGACAACGCACCTGCTGCGCCACCTGTCTGATTGTGCCCCCTACGCACACGGACAACGCACCTGCTGCGCCACCTGTCCGATTGTGCCCCCTACGCACACGGATAACACACCTGCTGCGCCACCTGTCCGGTTGTGCCCCCTACGCACACGGACAGCGTACTCCAGGACCCCTGTGGAGTTAACAGGGTGTTCCTTATTTTCCTCGGCTTCCCGGTCAATGCTACTGGTGTACCCATCTGGCCTGACGTGTCCTACACACACGTGGCCAGTCGAGAGGTGGCCAGAAACGCTAATCGGAGGACCGCTCGGCCTGACGTGTCCTACACACGTGGCCGACAGGGCGCTTTCGTGGCGGTCTTCCGGTCAACGCTACCTGGTTACCACCCGGCCTGACGTGTTTCCTGCACACGTGGTTGGTGTAGCGCTAGGTGCACCAAAACGCTAATCGGGTTGTCGTCCGGTCTGACGTGTCCCAACACACGTGACCGGTTCCCAGAGTTCCTGGGTTATCTCAGAGCCATCCAGCTCTATAGTCTCCGCATAACCCTCAGGTGCCAGCAGCTCCTTTGTCATCTGGAGCATGGTGGGCCCCGACTGGCGATTAGGATATATACCCCCTGGTCCTAATCTGCCGGTCCCCCCGTAACACCGGGGGTCCAGCTCCTCTAGGCCCAGACCACCGTCTGCCACCTAGATTGCTTCCCAGGAACCCCGCTCCTAACCTCCTCTCACTTTCACTTCTCAGACCCAACTCTCTCCTCTTGACACTCCTGACCTCCCCTCTCCAATCCCCCCAGGTGGGCGACTCTATTCCACTCAAGCCGTCCACTGTTGTGTTTGGTGGGTGTGGTGCAGAGTGTATCTGGGATTTGATTAGCTGATGTAGGTAACACCATGTAGTTAGGGACCCGAAACTAAGAAGGAGGTGGATACCGCACAGGAGGGCAGATTGTGCAATACCCTGTGACGACCCGATAGTCCAGGGGCATCACAGAGAGCTGCAGTGTATAATGTATGTTACATATACACTTCTCAGCACATGACATGGAGTGTACCTCCAAGGGTTAATCTATCTCCTCTCACTCAATCCAGCGCTCAACATTTGTTATAGACAGTAAAGTGACCATAAATCACACCTCGACAAAGTCCACACACCCCCAACTACACAACACGCTGCCACCACTCATCAAGCACACTGAGTGATGAGTTCTCTGAAATATGCAACTGTCTCATAATCCAAAATGTCACAGACTCTCTGTAAGGCTATGGATTTTTTAGTGCACACAAGGATCAAACTTATTAAAGTTTAAAGCTTTAATATAAAAAATACAGTGCTTACAATAAAGGGATTAAAAGACAAAAATTAAACGACACAGTTATAAAATAAAAAGATAGAAATAACAGAAATACCTAAATGTTTCTGTTTACAGTTATCTTTTGTTTCCTTGAGGGAAAAAGAAATTACTTATGGATCACAATTAGCACAGGTTAAGCCCCACATGTGAACACCTTCCTATTGTGTCACCCATTATTTTATATTCTTGGTCTCATGTTTCAAGGATGGCCTATATTATAATACTAGCTGTACTACCCGGCTTCGCCCGGGTTAATAATTGTTGTTAACAAAATAGAATGTATTAACAAAAATGTATTGTGCATACAAAAAACACAAAACAAATAGATAGAAATGTAATTATTAAAAGGCAAAAACTAAGCTAATAGAAGCATTTCACAACATTTATTTCAACAACACAGATATTCCACACAGATTTAACTAAATTAGCCAAGTAATGTGCTCCGACTGTCTCTTTCCCTGTCTGTCTATTTCCCCGTCTGCCTGTCTCTGTCTGTCTCTTTTTTTGTCTGTCTCTATTTCTCTGTTTCTTTCCCCATCTGTCTCTTTCGAGGTCTGTCTCTTTCCTGGGTCTGTCTGATTCCCCGTCTGTCTCCCCGTCTCTTTGTCTGTCTTTTCCTGTCTGTCTCTTTCCCTGTCTGCCTGTCTGTCTGTCTCTTTCCCCGTCTGTCTCTATCAAGGTCTGTGTCTTTGCCCATCTATCTTTGTCTGTCTCTCTGGCTGTCTCCTCCTTCCCTGTCTGCCTGTCTCTGTCCCTGTCTGCATGTCTGTCTGTCTCTTTCCCCATCTGTCTCTTTCCCCATCTGTCTCTTTCCAGTTCAGTCTCTTTCCAGGTCTGTCTGTCTCTGTCTGTCTCTTTCCAGGTCTGTCTCTTTCCAGGTCTGTCTCTGTCTGTCTCTTTACCCATCTGTCTCTGTCTCTCTCTTTCACCATCTGTCTCTGTCTGTCTCTTTCACCGTTTGTCTCTGTCTGTCTCTTTCCCTGTCCATCTCTGTCTCTCTGTCTGTCTCTCTGTCTGTCTCTCTGTCTGTCACTCTCTATGCGTCACCCCACCGACATCTTATTACCTCACATATAAGCTTCTTATTCTATGAATGTCTTTTGTTCCTATAGCAACCAATCACAGCTCCTACTAATAACCTGTAGTTCCAGGCTCCATTTACTTTAATGGAGGCATGTTATTTGGAGAGTAACTGTAAAGCGCAGGGTTAAATTTTCCTATCAAAACATAGTCTACGACGTTCCCTGGGTCACATGGGGTGTCTGTGCACAATTTCGTGATTGTAAATGTGATGGTGCCGATACACTTTTCGTTTCACTTTTTCCCTATTATATAGATAGGGGCAAAATAGATTGGTATATTGGAACGCGCGGGGTTAACATTTTGCCTCACAACATAGCCTATGATGCTCTCGGGGTCCAGACGTGTGAGTGTGCAAATTATGTGGCTGTAGCTGCGACGATGCAGATGCCAATCCCGGACATACACACATTCAGCTTTATATATTAGATTACAATTGCTGGTCTGTGACTGGACCATGGGCTAATTTAGGGGCAAGCACTTTTCATTTTAAATAGTTTGTGTCTCCAACCACCAGCTTCCATATAGTAACTAAGGAACATCCAAGCAGGCTACAATGACCATCTGCCTACCCTTTGAAGCTTGGCTCACTAGGTTGAGGTGTCACAATTGATACCTCTCAGTCTTCTTCCAGGAAAACCCCTGTGGTTTTGAGTTCCTGTAATAAGAGCAAACAGAGGTTATGCATAGAGTTGAGCAAGTACCTAACTCTTTGTACTCGCTATACTCATAAAGAGCACTGTCTAATACTCGCGTATTTATTACGAATAGCACGTGCAATGCAAGTCAATGGGAAAACTTGCAAAGCAACGAGTAACCCGAATGCCGCACTATTCGTGCGAGTAGCAAAATTCGGGTTACTCATTACATTGCGAGTATTCCCCATTGACTTGCATTGCACACACTATTTGGTACGAATTTGCAGGTAGTAGACAGTACTCATTATGAGTATAGCGAGTACGAATAGTTAGGTACTCACTCAACTCTAGTCTTGCACTTTGTGTAGAGACAGTCATTTGGACGCAAATTTAACTAGTTATTTTTCTGATATTATCATTTCCCTTACAATGGCGCTATACAAGCATGCATAATAAATAATAATAGTAGTAATAATAATAATATAAATACCTGGTTTCAATAAAAATTTAATGAATGAATGTACATCTAATAGAACTTAATACACATTTTCAGATCAACTGCTTTATTTAAATCCATCATTCTTTGATATAGTCAATACATATTCCTGAATGCATTGCCCATCACATCTTCTCTTGTTTTGGCTTTTCAGAGACTCGGGGGTATAAAAGCTTAAGAAAAGGCGGCATGTGTATGTGAATATTTAAATCAATAAAGTAATTTGCATTCTAGCTACTGAAGATTAATAATTTTCTTCTTGGCAGATGCTATTTCATAATGGTTTACAACTAGACACTGGCAGTCAGCCATTCACTACAATAAACAATTTTAGGCATAAATAAAGCGACATAAATAAAATACACCTGCGGCATAGCTGGCACAAAATGGACCGTGATAAAATGCCATAATAACTATGAATTAACGGTGGGATCCAGATGCTTAGCTGGTTTACTTATGGACATAAATTATGTGTGCTCCATATTTTAGGACAATATATTGGTTGTTCAGCAGCGTAACACACCATAAACTCTGCTTTGCCTAATACTTTTAATTATTCCAACAGCACAGATTTACATGCAGATCTAAACATTATCACCGTAAAACTTAACAGCCACCTAAAATAAATCTCTCCAGTACACTGTGCACACTGATTAAACAGTATTGACAGGTAAGCACAGCCATTTAGGATAGAACGTTAAAGGGACCTATCAGGTCCCATATGCATTCTTAACAACAAGCAGGGTGTTGTGTGGCCTAGGAGCCCCTTCCTACTCATCCCTGTGTTGTAATAGTAGTGTGTATATGAATTATTAAAAATGTTTTATTACAGTCATATGAAAAAGTTTGGGCACCCCTATTAATGTTAACCTTTTTTCTTTATAACAATTTGGGTTTTTGCAACAGCTATGTCAGTTTCATATATCTAATAACTGATGGACTGAGTAATATTTCTGGATTGAAATGAGGTTTATTGTACTAACAGAAAATGTGCAATCCGCATTTAAAAAAATTTGACCGGTGCAAAAGTATGGGAACCCTTATCAATTTCTTGATTTGAACACTCCTAACTACTTTTTACTGACTTACTAAAGCACTAAATTGGTTTTGTAACCTCATTGAGCTTTGAACTTCATAGGCAGGTGTATCCAATCATGAGAAAAGGTATTTAAGGTGGCCACTTGCAAGTTGTTCTCTTATTTGAATCTCCTATGAAGAGTGGCATCATGGGCTCCTCAAAACAACTCTCAAATGATCTGAAAACAAAGATTATTCAACATAGTTGTTCAGGGGAAGGATACAAAAAGTTGTCTCAGAGATTTAAACTGTCAGTTTCCACTGTGAGGAACATAGTAAGGAAATGGAAGAACACCGGTACAGTTCTTGTTAAGCCCAGAAGTGGCAGGCCAAGAAAAATATCAGAAAGGCAGAGAAGAAGAATGGTGAGAACAGTCAAGGACAATCCACAGACCACCTCCAAAGACCTGCAGCTTCATCTTGCTGCAGATGGTGTCAATGTGCATCGGTCAACAATACAGCGCACGTTGCACAAGGAGAAGCTGCATGGGAGAGTGATGCGAAAGAAGCTGTTTCTGCAAGCACGCCACAAACAGAGTCGCCTGAGGTATACAAAAGAACATTTGGACAAGCCAGTTACATGTTGGAAGAAGGTCCTGTGGACTTATGAAACATAGATTGAGTTGTTTGGTCACACAAAAAGGCGTTATGCATGGAGGCAAAAAAACACGGCATTCCAAGAAAAGCACTTGCTACCCACAGTAAAATTTGGTGGAGGTTCCATCATGCTTTGGGGCTGTGTGGCCAATGCCGGCACCGGGAATCTTGTTAAAGTTGAGGGTCGCATGGATTCAACTCAGTAACAGCAGATTCTTGACAATAATGTGCAAGAATCAGTGACGAAGTTGAAGTTATGCAGGGGATGGATATTTCAGCAAGACAATGATCCAAAACACTGCTCCAAATCTACTCAGGCATTCATGCAGAGGAACAATTACAATGTTCTGGAATGGCCATCCCAGTCCCCAGACCTGAATATCATTGAAAATCTGTGGGATGATTTGAAGTGTGCTGTCCATGCTCGGCGACCATCAAACTTAACTGAACTGGAATTGTTTTGTAAACAGGAATGGTCAAATATACCTTCATCCAGGATCCAGGAACTCATTAAAAGCTACAGGAAGTGACTAGAGGCTGTTATTTTTGCAAAAGGAGGATCTACAAAATATTAATGTCACTTTTATGTTGAGGTGCCCATACTTTTGCATCGGTCAAATTTTGTTTAAATGCGGATTGCACATTTTCTGTTAGTACAATAAATCTCATTTCAATCCAGAAATATTACTCAGTCCATCAGTTATTAGATATATGAAACTGAAATAGCTGTTTCAAAAACCCAAATTGTTATAAAGAAAAAAGGTTAACATTAATAGGGGTGCCCAAACTTTTTCATATGACTGTACTTACATGTTCCCTATGTAAATGATCAGAGGGTCTAGTCCACTGGGTATTGCATCGCCCCCGTGGGCATTTGCATGCTTTTCGTGGTATCACACCCCCGTTTGCTCTTTCAGATCCCGAGCGTGCGCTCTTGCTCTTCCTGCAGCCTTGTTATCCGGGTGATTGCTTGTCGTCTTCAGACGCTCACTGCGCATGCTCAGAAGACTCCTGCTGTTTCGATCATGCGCAGTGTGCGTCTGAAGCTGACAAGCAAGCACCCGGATACCAAGGTTGCGGGAATGGCAAGTGCGCATGCGCGGGATCTCAAGGAGCTGACGGGGACGTCATTCATGTAAATCCATGGTATCACGCCCACAGGGGCGTGATACCATGGAAAGCATACAAACATCCATGGGACAATGCAATGCCCAGTAGACTAGACCCTCTGATTATTTACATAGGGAACACATAAGTTATAAAACCTTTTTTTATACATTCATATTACACAATACTACAACACAGGGATGGGTAGGAAGGGGTTTCTAGGCCACACATCACCCTGCTTGTAGGTCAGAACGCATATGGGGCCTGACAGGTTCCCTTTAAGGGATTCTGTCAGCAAGATTACACCCCCTCCCTAACCCAAAATTTTTATATGCGCATGTATCATTTCCAAAGACAAGTCCAGCAATACCTTTACATGGCCAGTCCATTACTCCCTTAGGGCTCATGTGCACGTTGCGTAATAGCATGCATTTATGCTGCGTATTGCACTGCAGTGTAAATGCATGCGTCCTGCGTCTCCTGCACAATCTATGTAGATTGTGCATGATACGTGCGCACGTTGCTTTTATGAACGCAGCGATTTGGATGCTAAAATTTTGACCCAAATCCGTGCGTTCTTCAAAGCAGCATGTCAATTATTTGTGCGTTCTGGATGCAGCTCCCGCTCTGTCTTTGGTGGGCGCAGCATCCCAAGCGCATGAAATCGGCTTTTTTTAACAAAAATACTGCATTCATTCTGCAGCGATTTGAAGCGCACATGTGCTGTCAGATCACTGCAGAAGAATCAGCAGTTACGTGTGCATGAGCCCTAATTGAGTAAACAGTATTTTAATTCATATACAAATAAGGCTTAAGAACCAAGGGAAATCTGAAGTTTCTGTCACTTCAGCTCAATTACTCACCCAGTCCCGCCTCATCCTGCCTGACAGTCTCTATGCTGTATGATTTCAGACAGTGGAGGCATCAGGCAGGAAGAGGCGGAACTGGGCAGGGAACAGAGCTGGAGTGACAGTGGCTGTAACAAATTCTGCTTACAGATTCCCTTTAATAAATGGCTTTTCAGTTATTTTGGCATGTGTACAATATAGAACAGGATTGTAATACTCTAAGACAGGGGTCTTAAACTCGGCTGGGTGTATGGGCCGCACATAGGAAAAAAATAATTTGGGGGCCGCATTCTTTGCAGGGCCAAGTAACATTTTAGTGATTCCATGTATTTTCTTCTATACAACTTTGGATCGCTTTTTGTGAACATTTTTTTCTTATTTATTAAAACAAATCTGCACTTTTTTGTTACGTTTATATGTAAAAAAGCATTTTTAATGGTAAAAAAATATTTTATCTCTTTCTTGTGCCCAGTAGTAATGTGCCCATCCTTGTGCCTAGTAGTAATGTGCCCATCCTTGTGCCCAGTAGTAATGTGCCCAGTACTAATGTGCCCAGTAGAAATGTGCCCATCCTTGTAGCATTGTGCCCATCCATGTAGCATTGTGCCCATCATGTAGCATTGTGCCCATCCTTGTAGTATTATGCCGATCCTTGTAGTATTGTGCCCATCCTTGTAGCATTGTGCCCATCCTTGTAGCATTGTGCCCATCCTTGTAACATTGTGCCCATCCTTCTAGCATTGTGCCCATTCTAGTAGCATTGTTCCCATGCTAGTAGCATTGTGCCCATCCTTGTAGCATTGTGCCCAAGTAATAATGTCTACAGTCCTCATCCTAGTTGCCTATTATGCCGTTCTTGACATATACAAAAAAAAAATTCTTCTCACCTTTCCTCCGTTCTCTGTTTTCTCTTAACTGCTTGTTGTGGCCTGCAGACCCGTAAATCCCGTATCGATTGCGTTACTATACAGGGGGCCGGCTCCGGCAGGGCTTTACTACTACCCTTGATTAATTTGCGGCGCAGCGCGTACTAGTAGCTCTCTGCACTCTACCATTCACAGGCAAACAGGTGACTTCATACAGCGATCTTACCTGCTTGACAATGGTATCAGTGGCATAACTAGAGTTCGATGGGCCCCACTTGGGGTTCAGGATGATTACGCTGACACTTGGCTCTTTCCCTCAGCACCCAGCTTTCCCATGCTCTGATATCCCTTTTTCCCCTCAGTACCCAGCTTTCCATGTTCTGATATCCATCTTGTCCTCAGCACCCAGGTTTCAAATGCTCTGCTATACAACTTTCCCACAGCACCCAGCTTGCCCTTGATATCAGAGCATGGGAAAGCTGGGTGGTGAGGGAAAGATGTATAGCAAAACATGGGAAAGTTGAGTGCTAAGAGAGAGATGTATAGCAGAGCATGGGTGGGTGACCCAGTACTCAGCATCAGCTGGGCGCTGAGGACAAGAGAGATATCAGAATATATCAAATCTGAGTTCTGAGGGATATCAGAGCATGGGAAAGCTGGGTGCTGAGGGAAAAATGTATAGCAAAGCATGGAAAAAGTTGGGAGTACCTTCTGATGCTGTGCTCCATGGTGTCTGAACCATTCCCCCCTGGGGAAACTGAATTTTTTTTAAATCCTCGGTGTTAGCTAGTGGAATAAAGTCTGAGTTCCAGAGTGAAATAACTGCCACTTCCACTGTACTGCATGCTTCACAAACTGCGGTCTAGGAAGCAGGCGATGATGCCTCCTCCTCCCACCCTGCTTTTGTATCAAAACCTCAGTCTTTTCTACTTTTTATATAAAATAGTTTTTATTGATTATCAAAATTACATGCATACATATAAACAACACTAAAAACAATAATAGGAGAGGAAAAGGATAAAGGGGCCACAGCCCTGACCTTTCCCTTCCTAGAGTACGGGAGTCGGCGTCCTAATTTGTAGTGACCCCCCCCCGTTCCGCGGTGACTAGGCCCTAGGCAATCCCTCCCTAGTTCTGAGATAAGTGCACTAACTCAAAGGAGTGTACTAACCCAAAGCAGTAAAACCACAGAGAGAAAGAAGTGCACAGTCCAGGGTAACTCATTTGTCTGTATCATCATCTGGGGCTGACAGGGATAGGGGGCCTAAAGCTGGTGTCACACATAACGACGACGACAACGACGTCGCTGCAACGTCACCATATTCTGTGACGTTGCAGCGACCTCAACAGCGACGTCGCTAAGTGTGACACATAACAACGATCAGACCCCTGCTGCGAAATCGCTGCTCGCTCCTGAATGTTCCAGGTCATTTTTTGATCGCTGTTATCCCGCTGCGCATGCTGATAAGCGCTGCATTCTTGTATTTGACACCACAGCAGCGACCATCGCTACGACCCTGAAAACAGTGACGTAGGGCTGAAGGCAGGATAAGGGCGTGTTTTTGCGCTCTATTTTGCAACGCCCCTACGTCTCCGATTGGTGGTTACAACAGCGTTCCGATTGGGTACCTTGCCGAAGGCGTCACTGTGATTTCATTCTTTAAGTTCTATTTTTTGTTCTACGAAGTACATTCTCTGTTTGGCGTCGCTAGTGTGTCGTGTTTTCTGGATCTTTCATCAGACCTCTTATCAGACCTTGTGATTGAAAAGGTAGGTATGCTTTGAAATTGTTTTATATAGGATAGTACTTTTGTATACGGGAACAGTATTGTACTACTTGAATTCTTGTACTTAGGGAACCAATATTATAATATTTATATTCTTATACACAGGGAGCAGTAGTTATATTCTTGGATATAGTGGGCAATATTATAGTTGTATTCTGGGTCAGTATTATAGTAGTTATATTCTTGTATATAGTGGGCAGTTTTATAGTTGTTATATTGTTGCATATAGGGGGCAGTATTATAGTACTTTTATTCTTGTATATAGGGGGGAGTATTATAGTACTTACATTCTTGTATATAGTGGGCAGTTTTATAGTTGTTATATTGTTGCATATAGGGGGCAGTATTATAGTACTTTTATTCTTGTATATAGGGGGGAGTATTATAGTACTTACATTCTTGTATATAGTGGGCAGTTTTATAGTTGTTATATTGTTGCATATAGGGGGCAGTATTATAGTACTTTTATTCTTGTATATAGGGGGCAGTATTATAGTACTTACATTCTTGTATATAGTGGGCAGTTTTATAGTTGTTATATTGTTGCATATAGGGGGCAGTATTATAGTAGTTATAATTTTATACATAGGAGCAGTATTATAGTAGTTATATTCTTGTATATAGGGGGCAGTATTATAGTAGTTATATTCTTGTATATAGAGGGCAGTATTATAGTACTTATATTCTTGTATATAGGGGGCAGTATTATAGTTGTTATATTAATTTATTTACATAGCTGGAAGTATTATATTTTTTATATTCCGGTATATAGGAATATACATACATATTGTTGAAAATTCTCTTATTTCGTTTTATTTTTGCAGTTTCACATCATGGATGATATGCAGTGTGCTGTTGTAGTTGCTGCAATGCTGGTGGAGGAAGCTCGGCGACAAGATGAGGCACGGATGCTAGAGAGGCGTTCAAAGCGAAAGCGGCGCATGTGGACCAGAGAGTGGCTGCAGAGGAGGTCCGAATTCTCACACATGCAACTTATCAGAGAGCTGCAGGAGAAGGATCCTCATGATTTCCGCAACTATCTGCGGATGTCAGAGGAATCCTTCAAAATGTTACTGGAAAGAGTTACGCCACTCATTCAACGAAAGGATACAAAGATGCGTGCTGCCGTCCCCACAGATGAAAGATTGGCAGTCACACTGCGATTCCTGGCCACAGGACGCTCCCTCCAAGACTTGCATTTTTCTGCTGCTGTTTCAAGGTCCCTGCTCAGCGTAATAATTCCTGAGACATGTAATGCAATTGTTCGCAGTCTACGCAGTGATAATCAATTTCCTAAAACAGTGGAGGCATGGAATAAAATTGCCAAGGATTTTGAGCAGCTCTGGCAGTTCCCAAACTGTGGTGGGGCTTTGGATGGAAAACATGTGCGCATCACGCAACCACGGAACAGCGGATCCTATTTTTACAATTACAAGGGCTATTTCAGCCTCATAATGATGGCCCTTGTTAATGCAAACTATGAATTCATAAATGTCGATGTTGGCATGAACTGCAGGGTTTCTGATGGTGGTGTTTTGGAGCACACAGCATTTGGTGAGCATTTGCAGAACGGTGCCCTGCACTTGCCACCCAACTCTGAGACCACAGGAAACCTTAATTTTGTTTTTGTCGGCGATGAAGCCTTCCCACTTCATGCCAATCTTCTAAAACCGTTTCCACAAAACGCTCTTACGCAGGAAAGACGCATTTTCAATTACCGCTTGTCAAGGGCACGTCGGGTAGTAGAAAATGCCTTCGGGATCATGGCCAACCGCTTCAGACTTTTCCACACTCCGATTAACCTAAAGCTACAATCAATAGACTCTGTTGTTTTGGCCTGTTGCACGCTGCACAACTTCCTTCGTCGTCAAGATGTAAATGCGTACAGTCCGCCTGGTTTCGTGGACTCTGTGGAACCAACAAATGGGGAAGTGGTTCTTGGTGAGTGGCGTGCTAACGCTCCAGCAATCGCAGGCCTTCAACCGGTCATACATGGCAGAAACAAGGATGATGCGAAGGCCTGCCGAGAAAACTACTGCCAATATTTTAACGGTCCTGGTGCTGTAAGTTGGCAGCAACAGATGTTATAGAGGCCTACTGAGCATTTTGCTGTCTATACTGTTTTTTTAATAATATATTTTTGTTGTCCATTTTATTTTAATCTTTCTGAATTTTATAATGTTTGCATTTGTTCAATAAAATGTTATATAAACTATTATGGTTGATGACTTTTATTACATTGACTGCCATTTGGACCAACAACCATTTAGGTCCTCTGTACCGATACCCCATCGAGTATAATTGCATGTCCGCTCTATTCTCCTTCCCATAATAGATTTGTAAATCAAAATGATACCACTAACACTTTATGCTATTGCTATACCCAGCAAAAAGTCATTGGGCCCCGGGACCACCCTCCCTACCCGCGGAGGGGTTAACATCCAGCTGCCACTACCTCTCCCCTGGGTGCCCAACAACAACAGCGGTGGTGTCCCACCTGCCCCGATGTACAAGATTATAACTACTATAATACTGCAACCTATGCACAAGAATAAAAATACTATAATACTGCCCCTATGCACAAGAATATAACTACTATAATACTGCCCCTATGCACAAGAATATAAATACTTTAATACTGCCCCCTATGTACAAGAATATAAATACTTTAATACTGCCCCCTATGCACAAGAATATAACTACTATAATACTGCCCCCTATGTACAAGAATATAAATACTTTAATACTGCCCCCTATGTACAAGAATATAAGTACTATAATATTGCCCCTATGCACAAGAATATAACTACTATAATATTGCCCCTATGCACAAGAATATAAATACTTTAATACTGCCCCCTATGTACAAGAATATAAGTACTATAATATTGCCCCTATGCACAAGAATATAACTACTATAATATTGCCCCTATGCACAAGAATATAACTACTATAATACTGCCCCCTATGTACAAGAATATAAGTACTATAATATTGCCCCTATGCACAAGAATATAACTACTATAATATTGCCCCTATGCACAAGAATATAACTACTATAATACTGCCCCCTATGTACAAGAATATAAATACTTTAATACTGCCCCCTATGTACAAGAATATAAGTACTATAATATTGCCCCTATGCACAAGAATATAACTACTATAATATTGCCCCTATGCACAAGAATAGAACTACTATAATACTGCTCCTATGTACAAGAATATAACTACTATAATACTGCCCCTATGTACAAGAATATTCCATAACTTTACATTCCATAATTCCATAACACAAAAATCCAATACACAAAGATAAATCAAAGATTTAAGTGCTATCTATGCCTTTTGCTATCTGACTCGGTTACAGCCGGGATCGCAGACGGGAACGCTACTGTGACTCTGTGCTAGCTTTATTCAGACCGCTAGTTTCACAAACGGGAACGCTACTGTGACGCGGTTCGAGCGCCTCGTTGATAACGAGACCGCTAGCGGGATCGCTATTGCGACGTTGTTCAGAACGTGACGTGATGACGTTGCTCACGTCGCCTTTGAAGTCTGTTGGGCGGCGTACATGTTCTGTTAATGTTCAGAGGCGGGAACATGGCGGCTAGGAGTCGCAGTTCTCCATGGGGGCCTGTGGAGGTCCGTTATTTAGTAAAAATGATGGTAAAAAAAGACTATTTCTGCGAGGCACAGCATGACCATCCCATGCTTCATAAGCAGGCTGTGCTGAGGCTAATTAGTAGAGGCCTGGCACGTCGATTTGGGGTGGAGCGATCCACAACCCAAATTAGGAAGAAACTGGCAGACCTGCGGTATAAGTCCAGTGAACTCCTCGCCAGCATCCGAGCAGACATCGAGAGGCGTCATGGTGAGTGCTGTTTAGCGGCTTTGGTCCTGTTCAGCTTTGTTTACCCATGAACAACCCATGGCTTTATGGTTCATGGATGATGGATATTTACCTGCTTTCTTCAGCTCTGCTGCTTCCCGCTCCTGACCACTGCTCATTCATTGATTATTCACCGCACTCAGGACCTGGAAGCCGGAGCGGCGCGATGACAGCACCGGGCACAGCACCGTTGAGGGCATCAACGCAGGGACAGGTGAGTATTCTGCAAGCACAGTGGCCTCCAGGAGGTCATCAGAGTTTCCAATGAACTTTGATGACCATCCTGCGACACCCACGCTACAGCTTCATGGGTTCATCAGAGTTCATTGGGAACTGTGACGAGTCCCCGAGATGCTCCGGCTTCCAGGTTCTCAACATACACACACACCTGTATACTCACCCAGCGATGCGGTCCCCATCACTGTCCCTGCTTCCAGCTGCTCACTGCAGTGAATATTCAGTGAGTATAATTACCATCGATAAGGAGCGGGAGGCAGCAGAGCCAGAGACAGCAGCGCTGGAGAGAGGTAAATATAGAAAATCTTTTTATTAAAAAGACCCGTGTTTTCTCTGGTATTTGTCACACTGATGTCACACAGATCACATCAGTGTGCGATCCGTGTGACACCTGTGCTGCCAGTGAAAAAAAGGATAGGTGTGCGTGCAGGGCCACGAGGGGTCACACAGTCCGTAACTTACTGTTTGTGTATGAAGGATAGTATATATGTTATATACAGTATTGGGTAAAACCTCCTTCCTTACGCAATGTGGCCGGGAGGCATGGAAGGGGAGCTTCCTCGTTCCTGTGGCGTCACACGCAGCGATGTGTGCTGCCGCAGGAACGAGGAACAACTTCGTTACTGCTGCATTCACGATTTTTGAGAATGGACACCCATGTCGCCGATTAGCGTTTTTGCCCGTTTTTTCAACGATGCAAAATCGCTCATCGGAGTCACACGCAACGGCATCGCTAATGCGGCCGTTTGTGCGTCAAGATTTCCGTGAAGCCATCGACTTATATTTGCGATGTCTTGGTGTGTCAATCCCCCTTTAATGGTGTTGGACGCAGCTTACAGCAAGAAAAAGTGCTGTGAGGTTCCCGCAGAAAACATATGGGAACATTGACTGAAAAATCTGAAAAGTTCTGTCTGGTGGAAAAATGAAAGGTATTGAAAAAAATCAGTAAAACAAAAATAATCGAACACATGGGTGCTGAACGAGTTATCGAGGACCTGTCACCCACTCCCCACGCATGCATAAGTGCAGCAATGAATGCAGCATACATACTTTCATAACATGGACATTAACTGTGATATTCTTCCCCGACACTGGTGACCCAGCGATTACAATTGGAAAAACATGGCACAAAATGCCAATGACCAATCATTAAAATAAAAAAAAATAATCTTAATTTATATAAAATTTACAAAGAATAATAATACAATTGTGTAAAATATGAGGTAGTTTGGCGAGGACCCAAAGGAGGGGATTTATTTCTGAAACATATGCACTAGAAATATACACACACATATGGCTTCTAAACTTGCTCACTCAGATATGCAACGAGATAAGAAGGATAGTCAGATGACTGGACAATGCTCCAAACGCGATTAGAACAAGGTTGTTTGGAAAGCACAGTGTAGTTCAAATGCAATATATTGCAAAGAAAATAATCACATTATACCGAGATATCTAGTGTGCATATCAGAGGGACAAGGTGGCGAAAATGAGCTAATTATCCTTTGTAAAAGGTATGGTATGCAAACTTGATCATAGGTAAATTTCAGATAACTAAAAACTTCAATGCTCCTGGGGTAATGGGATTATTTACTCTTTGCATATATTAGGATTTGATCAACACTGTGCCAGTCTTTACAAAAACCATTTCGCAATAAACCATGCTGTGTAATCGCGTTTGGAGTATTGTCCATTGACCTGATTATCAGTGTTACCTCAGTGCATATCTAAAGAAAATAATTACATTATACCTAGATATCTAGTGTGCATATCAGAGGGTCAAGGTGGCGAAAAAGAGCTAATTATCTAACTTGATCATAGGTAAATTTCAGATACCTCAAAACTTCAATGCTCCTGGGGTATAATGGGTTTATTTTATCTTTGCATTTGAATCTCTGATTATCATTGTTATCTCGGTGCATATCAGAGTGACATTAGAAGCCTTGAGTACAAGCCATATGTTATACTATTTACAGAACAGAATAAAATAGAAGAATTTAAGTGATTGATTTTTGTGCCTTGTTTTTCCAATGAATGCAGCATGTTTGCTGCTTTGAGGCAAGTGGTCCCCATGTGTCTGGTGCCCCTAGAAAAAGGTTTGTCAAACATACGTAAAAAAGCAGGCTATACACGGGCTTTACATGCTACAATATATCTACCGATGTGTCGGCGGGGTCACGTTGTAAGTGATGCACATCCGGCATCGTTAGAGATATTGTAGTCTGTAAAACCTACATGCGATTACGATTAAACGAATAACCGGTCATCGCATACACGTCGTTCAATTACTAAAAATTGAACGTCTGGTTGCTCAATGTTCCCGAGACAGCACACATCGCAGTGTGTGACACCCCGGGAATGATGAACTGCAACTTACCTGCGTCCCGCTTCTTACGTATGGATGGTCGTATAGAAGGGTAAGTACTTGTGACAGGAACAAAGCATAGGTGCGACACGGTCAACAAATTTCAGTTGTCGCACATAAGATGGGGGCGTGTCACATCACATACGATATCGTATGCAGAATTGTATGGTGTAAAGTAGGCGTAAGCCATGGTGGCCTGGAGTTATGCGCTCAATAAAAGATTTCTCCTATACCTAGGACCACCTCCAGCTGCACAGGCAGCTCCACCATCTCCACCCTCTCCGGCTGTGGATCCACCATCTCCGCCAGCTCCAGCATCTCCTGCTGCGGAGCCATCATCCCCGCCGGCTCCAACATCTCCTGCTTCCGATCCACCACCTCCGCCTGCTGGGACACCCTCTCCTTCTCCAACCCCATCACCTGCTGCAACCCCATCTCTTCCTTCAACCCCATCACCACCTTCTACCCAGTCTCCCCATACTTCTCCTTCTAACGATGCCTTCTCCCCCGCATCAGTTGGTGAGTTTTGTGCAGGCTACCCTTCCTGTAATTTATGCACATAACATGGTGTCCCTACAAGTTGTAAAGGATACATGGATGTTTAAATGATGGTGGGCTGTCGTGTACTAATATTTGATTTGTGTTCCCTAGCCACAGGATCTGGTTGGGCCATCAGCGCCTCAGAAGAAGAAGAAGGTGATGAACCCCAGAACCGTAAGTGGTCAACCAAAAACATATACCTGACAGTTCGATGTTGGAACAAGGATGGTTAACTTTTCCCATTCCCTCCACAGAAATCCCCACACTACAGGACGTGTTGGATTCACAACGCCGTTTGTCAGAAGCCGTCCGGCGTCATGGGGAGCTGCTGGAACAGTTTTTGGCAGCCCAACAGCAGGGCCACTGAATGTTTGTGATTTAAATGTTTTTTTTGTTTTGTATGTCACATAAATCTTTCTAGTTTATTTTCGCTGTTGCTTACATTTTTGGACAAAACTTTCAAACAGGGTTTGGGAACCTATTTACTGCCGGGGACCATTTGGAATTTTCTACCAACCAACGGGGGCCACACCAAATTATCAACTTGAACACGACCAGGCTATATTTGTTAAAATAATTAATAAAATCAGCCCCAGAGTGGTGGCTGGAGAGACTGTGATGTTCGGTGAGATTGATCATTTTGATTCTCACCACTACATTTCCATGTATGTCTTGGTCTGGAGAGGCTGGGGGCATACACAACACAGGAGAAGCTAGGGCATATACATCACAGGAAACACTGAGGCATATACATCCCAGGAGAGGCTGCGTCATATACATCCCTTAAGAGTATGGGGCATATACATCACCCTGAGCAGTAGTTGGCAGCACAAAGAGCACTGTGCCGCCCTGGCAAAACCTGGGTGTTACAGAGGTCTGCATACATGTTATTGATGCTGATTTAACCCTCCCTTGGGGAGGTTCCCACACACAAACACACACCAGCCAATCAGACCCCACTCACCCCCTCCCCACGAAAACAGGAGGACATCAAGACTGTAGAGTGGCAACAATGTTTTTTTTTTTTTTTTCAATGATCTTGACTGTCCAGGGGAGGGTGTGTGTGTGTGTGATGTTACCTCTGAGACCACCTGGCTAGTCCAGGGCGTCACATAAGCAGCCCCTGTGTGGGGCTGGGGTGAGTGGTACTCACGGCCTCAGGAATGGGCCAGCCTCTTGTGGGACCCGAAGTGGACCAGGAGAGGGGTGCCAGCTGTCGGGACCCAGTACGGACCAGTGTGAAAAGAAGACACATACCTCGGGCAGGAAAAGATCACCTGAATTACACACACGGGTGTGGGACCCGTCTTCACAGCAGCGGGCCGTTGGCACCTGTTACCAGCAACTTGGTTAATTACTGGACTGGGGTTAGTTATTGGTTTATACTGTGAGTACTCCTGCACCACCCGGTACAAGGCGAGGACTGTACCCGTCACTCTACAAACTACCTCTCCCAATTGGTCCGTGGGACTATAAATCCCCCTACCCGTGGAGGGTATCCCACCTAGCTGCCCCACACCATCAGTCCCGGGCACGGTCCCCAGAGGCAGTGGCGGTGCCACCACCTTATCAACGCAACCCACGGGTGGCGTGACAGACAATTCCCCCTACCTAATCCCCCTCTTTTTTGGGAGCTTGACATTACAGACCGGGTCACGACACCGGGATACCTGCAGAAGTAACCCCTTGGCCAGGATCTCATTTCCCCCCCAATCCCTGGGCAACACAGCAATAGGTGGCAGCACAAAGAGCTGTAGGTGGCATAACACAAACAGCACTGACAGTGACAGCACTAGAAGGCAGCAGGGAGAGCACTATGTTCCCCACCACAGCTTTAAAACAAAGAACCCACAAAAACATTCTTATTTAAAAAAAATAAAAAAAAACACCCACACACACACATTATATATGTGCATCGTGCATCTGTAGAGTTGTGCCATGATGGCGACCTTGACCTCCACCCAACCCTTTACCCCGTGAATAATGTTATGCAGAATTCATGAAAGCTGTACAAAAGTTTGAAATCAAAGACATTTTTTATTACAATTCCCTAACATTGCTTAAACAACAACAAAAACAGCATAAATATTATAACAAAAAACAAAAACTATAAATTTTGGTATTGCTTATTCGAGTCATTTAAATGTTGCCTCTGTGGGCTGAAAAATTGGTTCGTTGGGGGGAACATGGGATACTGTGCGGGGGGGGTCATGCTGGAGGTGTGGTGGAGGCTCCATCCTCATCCATGGCACTTGATCCCATGAAGACTGTTGTCGATGTTCTACGTCACACACTTTTGAGGAGTCTGTCAGTTTCCCCTCTGCCGCCTTGTTGAGGGCCTCCAGCATGACCCTTTCGACATGAACTCTTTGTTTGTCATCCAGCTTACGGAGTCTTTCATCCGTAAGCTGGGCAAATCCGCAAATGGATGGTCTGCTGTGCTGCTCCAGGATTTTCTTCGCCATATCCATAAGGTCTGTTGAAGATGAGTTGTTCGGCTGCCTCTTACGGGTTGAGGAGATCCGCCGCGGTAATGGAGCTTCTGCGGTCTCCTCGGAAGTCCCGGCAATTTCATCATCACCACCTGTCACTATTGGCCCAGCTTCACAACGATCCTGCGGAACAATAAAAATGATGTTAAAATCAGATATCATGAGCAGCAGGCACAGGGATACACATGCACTGGAAACTAATGGGAGGGGCAGACTAGTACTACAAGATATGAAATGTCATTACATGGTATGAAAATAGAGTGTGGAGAAACTAGTAAAGGAGTATACTTATCTGAACTGGAAGGGATACATTTTGAAATCTGCAACAGTAATCATAGAAAACCGTAGTAACTATTTTCAATTAAATAATGCCATGTACATCAAAAGTTTCACAAAGGTACTTACATCTCCAACTGTGGTGTCAGACCGGACCTCAGGCTGTGTTCCGGGACCAAAGGACAGCGATGTTATTGTCCGTGGTACCTCTTGGTCTCTTATGAAGGCCAGCAAATCGTAGTACCAAAGCTTTGGAACGTAAAGTTCCTCCGTTCCGGCACCAGATTTGCTGGCCTTTTCCACCTTATTTAGTTCCTTTTTATAAACGGTGCGAAGACCCTGGATTTTCTTTCGCACAATCTCTGTCGTAATGGTCTCCGTAGGGTTATGCCTCTGGAACAATTCAATAAGCTGCTCATAGGCCTGCTTTTTCTTGTATCGATTGCTGTAATCGACAGACTTTATCTTCCACAAACAAGGCAGGGATTGATACATCTCAATCACCTCCCTTATGAATTCTTGTTTGTTGGAAGACATCTGAAAAAAAAGGAAATTAATGTATTACTACATTGTTATAAACTAAGCACAAGAATATAGCTGCTATAATACTGCCACCTATGTACAACTACTTTAATACTGCTCCTATGTCCAATAATATAACTACTATAATACGGCCCCCTATGTACAAGAATATAACTACTATCATACTGCCCCCTATATACAAGAATTTAACTACTATAATACTGCCCCTATGCACAAGAATATAACTACTATAATACTGCCCCTATGTACAAGAACATAACTATATGTACAGCGGTATTGAATATATAACATCAGGAATAGAAAAGCTATAATACTTCCCCCTATGTACATAGATAAATATAACTAAATATAACTATAATACTGCCACAATATACAAGAATACAGTTGCTATATTAATGTCACGATGTACTAGAATATTGATATAATACTGCCCAAAAAAATTACTTACCTTTAAGTCAGGAGAATATTAAAAATCCAAAACGAAATCAACAAATTGAAAAAATCACTGCAACAAACTGCGTTCTGAAAAAGCTCAGGTAGAGTGAATGGAAGCGCTACTGCGTCGTCTTTTGTTTGATACGGTCACCCAATCAGGCGACGCTGTAGTGATGACCAATCGGAACAGAGGGGCGTGAAGAAAGACAACGCAAAGCGCTGTAGCGATCACCAATAGGAACAGAGGGGCGTGAAAAGAGATAACGCAAACCTTATCTAGGGGTTAAAACCACACCTCTGACTCGTCGTGCAAAGACATGTCTGAAACCACACAACGACCGTCGACGTCGCTATGATCTCTGCTTCGTCGCTGCTTTATTTAGCATGTTTGACAGCTTACTAACGATCATCTATGGTCGCTGCAACGTCACAGAATATGGTGACGTTGCAGCGACGTCGTTGTCGTCGTCGTTATGTGTGACACCAGCTTAAGGTTGGTCCCGTAGATCAATCAGTCTGTGTGCTCAGTAGCAGATAGTAACTGAATAGAAGGTAAACACAAGATTTTACTATCCAAGAATCCCCAACCTGCTTTTGGCCAGATGCAATCATCATCAATGACATCAGCTTCGATGCGTGGCGTTCATATGTCCATAAAACAGACATTACTAAATAATTTGAATAGAATTTGAATAGAGGGCCACTGGAGCCGGTGGTGCTGGTGGAGGAGGAAGAGGGCAAGGCCAACATCCCAACGGGCACATTGTAGCTGACCTTTTAAAGTGCTCTCAAATATGTCTCAAAAAAGGAGGTGTGAGACAGACACCAATATAATGTATAAGTTACAGCCCTTTCTAATTGAAAAAGGGAGAAAAATGTAAAAAACGAAATGTGTGAACATAGGCTAAAGTGTATTTTTTTTAGGTCGGGGTTTGATTTTACGTTTTAATAAAATGATTAGGCACTACAAACTGTTTCTTAGCAATTTCCCCTCTTTTACTTTGGTTTGAGAGCTGTTCTGGCGACTACGTAAACGCCGCATGCTGCTCTGAGCATGTTATTCCAAGACACCAGAAATGCAGTCATGCACCTTCTACAGGCTCTGCCCATACTGTTTCAGCCTTTTCCCATCCATTTCAGCCTTTTCATCAGTCACCACAGGTCACCATTAGGTCCAGCCTGAAATTATTCGGGTTTCCCATAGACTTATATTGCACATCGAATATTCGCGAATAGTTGAATAGTGGCGACCTATTCGTCGGATATTCGTGAAGTTGAATATTTTGGTATTCGATCATCCCTAATAGAGTTCCATTGTAAAGAGCAGCATCTCTGTATCCTGTATTCTAGAGGGAGAGTAAAAGATTCTTTTTCTTCTAATAAAATTACTAAAAATAATAAAAAAATAGAATAATTGTTATGTCACCACCGGAGTCCGCTCCAGCGACTTCTGCTCCGATCGCCAGGCGACGCCGTGTTCCTGCAGTGGATGGTGCTGGTGATGGGAGAGGAGTCGATGCCAGCGGCACCGGTGGGCGCAGGTTCCGATCATCCACTGGGCTGGGTTATCTTGGGATCTGCAGTACCACTGACTGACTGTGGGGGGCGTGTGTCTTTCAGCTGAAGTTGCCAGCGTTCAGCTACAGCCAATGGGAAGACATCACACCCTTCTTAGTTCCTCTCCTGTCTGCTGACCTCTGCCAGAGATAGTTCTGATTTCCTGGCTCCTGATCCGTCCTATTCTGTTTTGTGATTCCTGTGTGCTGATTTCTGCGTGTTTTCTGACTACCCTTCTGCCTGCTGTTTTTGTACCTCGCTGCCCGATCTGGATTTGACCTCTGCTACGTTTTCTGATTACGTCCTTGCCTGCCGATTCTGTTCCTGTTCTGCTATTCCTGGTTTGACCCTGCCTGACAACTACTCTCATCGGACTGCAGCCTTCCACAGGTAGTGATCTCCAGGGCCCTGTGTAATTCCAAATCCCTGTATAGGGGTTAAAGGGTTTCAGGGTTCTGGGGGTCCTGCTTGGTGAGTGGCTTCCCTCTAGCCTGTCCATTACATCCCATCTGAGTCTGTTGATCCAGGCAGGCGTTACAATAATGTAATTTTGATTGCGCTTTTTTTAAAAAAAATAATAAACATCCCAAATCAGCAACTAACATGCACATATTTGGTGTCCCTGTAATCGTAACGACCTGAACAACAGAGATATAGGATTTTTTATGTGGATCAGTACATGGCGAAAAAACATGGTGCAACTGATTATTTTTCTCTATTAAAACACACAAAAAATGTATTCAAAATGTAACACTGAGGCTGTGTTCACATGCAGCGTGAATGCTGCATTTTTTCTGCAGGTGTCTACATAACGAGCGCAATAACAATCTTCTCTGATTATTGACTGTTTGCTGCGTTTTTTATGTGTATTCTCCAACATTTCATACATGTTTGGTGCAGATGTGAATTTTGGTTTTTAATGCATTTTAAGACTACGAAAAAGCTTTAATTCTGTGTTTAAACATACAATACAATGTATTGTTTCCTTTGTATTTTTTTTCAGGCTCCACAAAAAATCCTATAGAGAAAATAAAACAAACAACAAAACTGCACAGTTTAGCAGTTTCACTGAGAGATTATGTGACGCCCCTGGACTATTCAGGTCGTCACAGGGTACTGCACGCTCTTTCTCTTCAGTGCAGGATTCAAGCCCCCATGGTTCTGGGTCTCCATCCTACAGTACGGCCTCCACCAGCATTCACAAATCCTAGACACCTTGCACCACACCCTGTCAGGCACACCAGTGGGCTGCTTAAGCTGGAATAGGGCCACCCACCTAGGGGTCAGGCAGGGAGGTGGGAGGTGTCAAGTCTGTTCAGTGGTAGTCCTCGAGCTGGGAGGAGTTCTGAGGAAGCTGGGAGTTGTAGCTCCCAAGAGAGAAGCAGACTAGGTCGCAGACGGTGGTCTGGACCTAGAGGAGTCGGATTCCCGGTCACAGGGGATTGAGGCTAGGTGTCTTGGACCTGTCTTGGAGGGCGTTAAGCAGCCTGGGCCTAATCACCGGTCTTGGACCGAAGGCACAACGGGGTACACGGACCATAGGTCGGGGAGAAGCTTCAGGCGACCAGGCAATTAACCTGTGGAGGGCAGGGCCTTTATGGACTGTTCCCAGAGAAGCTCAGAGATCTGGGGCACTAGCACAACGAGGGTGATAGGGCTTTCCAAATGAGTGGCCCACTGAAATCCCAAGCGTGAGCTCCTGAGAGCAGGCTCCTTCACTTAGCCATAGTGGGGAGCGGGACCCGGAAAGCTCCAAGCTGACGGGCCACAAAGGACACTCTAAATTTTATGCCAGGATGTAGGTCATGGACCATTAGGCAGTGCTGCAGGGGATGGGACCCGGACAAGCTCCCCTCATGAGACAGCAGCAGTCAGACTTGGTTTATTCTGGTGTCAGCATCTGCTTTATTGCTGAGTGAGTACCCGACTGACCCCTGCAACCAGCGAACCTGCGCTCCCCCTGCATCCTTTAACACCATCCAGAGTCCCGGGGTCTTCCCCTACACATGGAAGGTAACATCTTGCTGCCCCACTCCAACACCCCGGGTACTCCCAACGGCAGCGGCGGTACTCCCAAATGCCATACACCACGGGTGGCGTCACGAACTATATACTTATCCTGTGTAAATACCCCCTCTTCCATTTGAGTGTGGCCCCTAGCCCCCGGGTCCGGAGACCCTCGAGCCACGAGTAATCACCACCCCCGGATCCGAGCGGTTCAACCGCTGCAGGGGCGGCACAATTTCATGACATCACATCTACTTTGCTTGGACATTTAGGCCATGTTCACTTGTAGCGTAAATGCTGCATTTTTTGCACATAAATTCTGATGTGTTTAACTGTCCAAGCAAAGTGGATGAGATTTCATGAAAAGCCGCCGCTGAACTGTGCAGTTTTGGTGGTTTTTTTCTCTCTAGAGGTTTCTATGTGGAGCTTAAAAAAACACATGGAAAAAAATCTAGTTATAGTGCGGAATCAAAAATTTTCTGTACTATAAAAACACTTAAAAATGCAAACTCACATCTGCACCAAAAATATGAAATAATGGGGAAAAGGCATAAGAAATGCAGCAGAAATGCAATCATCAGAGAAGATTGAAACTGTGTAGTTTGGTGTAGATGTAGCACCCACGAGGCATGGGTTAAATTACTCAACGCCGGGCTTTTGATGTTGGGTCTGGGATGTCACGGATGGCTGTTGTCCGGTTTCGTGGCCCTGAGGTGTACAATAAAAGGGAGGAGGATGGAGGATGATTGGGATGATGGGAGTTGTCTCGTGACACCACCTGCGGTATGCGGCCAGGGATTAGCCGCCACTGCGGAATGGTGTCACAGATAGGGTAGTTCAGCTTCCCGCAGGTGAAGCTAGGCCCCAGGGAGGATGATTGTGGTAGTAGTGACCGTTGGCGCCAAATCACGGGGCGATGGCGATGGCAATGAAGGACGGACACGGCAGTTACAGTTCCAGGTCTTTACTCACTGTCCTTTGGTTGCCCGGGGGTACTGGTCTCCGCCGTGATGGGCTCAAGCCGATCCCAGAGAAGTTAGAGGTAGCCACCGGTATTTTGAAAGAGTCCTTTTCCAAGGGATGCCCCTCCAGAAGGGAGGAACCCGGGCTCAGCCTCCTGCTCCAAGCCTCAGTGAAGAAAAAGAAGGCAGAAAGTGGTGTCGTGCTGCCAGAACTGCAGTCCCTGAAAGTTGTGTCCAGGTTGCTCCTACTTCTACCCCAAGTGGTGCCCGCCCCCCAGGTGGTTGTCCTAGTGACCGGAAAAGTCCCATGCTTCGTGATGGCCACCCCCCTGTCTACCCTAGTCCAGTCCCAAGTGAGAATGCACCTAAGGCTGGTTTTACACATCCAGCATTTCGCTGCTTTGCCAGATCCGTCACACTACAGTATAGTACAATGGTATTGGTAATAGTAATACAGTACAATGGTAGCGCGCAAGACAGCATGTGACCGGAGCTTGCCGAGATGCCATTGTACTGTATTGCACTGTACTGGAGTGTGACGGATCCGGCAAACCGGCGAAATGCCGGATGTGTGAAACCGGTATAAGCTGTATGTAAGGTGAAATGTGGAAACACCGGTGGTTAACCCCCTCCTTACCCGATATAAATACTGCACTTTAAGTGAGGTGCAGTACCCTATGGCAACTGGTGCCACACGGACAGCGGAAGAAAACAAAAACACTTGATTTCTGCAACGTGTGAACACGGCCATACAGACACAAAAAAAGCAACATCATAGAGTGACGTTTATATAAATGTGAGAAAGTTCTGGCTGCTACAACTGTGAATGAAGGAATAGTCCGAGCGTCTGCCGAACATTCCTCACTCCAAATGGGTGTGGCTTGGGGGGTGGCTAGGGGTGTGGTCAAAATTTGCCAGGGCATGCTACGCGCCACATGCTTTGTCTGTATGACAGTTTAATTGTAAGGACTTTAAGTGTAATATTATACTCTTAGTGTATGTAAACTTTTGACTTTACAGAAAGTAATAAAATTTTAGGATTTTTTTTGCATTTATTTGTAAAAGAACGTAAATTTGATGAAAATATTGTAGTTTTAAAACTCTGAATTTTTAAACTAAAGAGTTATATAACTAAATTAAATAGATAAAAACGATGTGGGCTTCTGCCCACTTTTGATAAACAGTGCAGATAAAGCAGACATCTGTGGAGTGATATTCTCAGGCTGAGAAGATCCAGAGTTATTGGCCCTCCCCATCCTAAAATAACTGCCAAACAGCCTGGTTCATACTGACCTAACAGCCTAGTTCACAGTGCCCCAACAGACTGGTGCATACTGTCCCAACAGCATGGTGAAAGCCCTAATAGCCTGTTGAATACTGCCTAACAGCCTGGTGCATAGTGCCCTAATAGCCTGGTATGTAGTGCCCTAACAGCCTGATGCATAGTGTCCTAACAGCCTGGTGTACAGTGCCATAACAGCCTAGCACAGACTGCCCTAACAGCCTGGTGCACAGTGCCCTAACCAAAGCCTCTTCTCTACTGACATTTTTTTAAGGGAAAAAATGAGGAGAGGATTAAATAGGCAATGTGATGCTGCTGGTGTTGGTGTAGCTGCTGAAGGGAGAGGACATGGTTGATCTGTGCCTGGTGCGTGTCCAAATGAAACACCTTCCTCTGGTACATGCAGGTGACAGGAAGTTCTGTGTCATTTCGTAGGCCTAAGTACCACTGAATGTTGAGACTAGAACATGTTAAGGCTCTTTTAGATTGGATGGCTGAGAGTGTTTTTAGTTACTTCACGTTATCTTCCACCCAGTCCCCTGCTGGCACCTGTGGATCATGCGCATCTGTCTTCCACCTCACTTTAAATCAGCCAAGCAGTCAGATTCCAAAATCATACAGCAGTCACTTCTGCTTTTTGATTACTCCGCTTGCTGGGGGGGGGGGGAGCCACTTGGCCCTGCCCCAGAAATGGCAGAGATTGAGCGCAGTGATGCCTAACCACTTGTTCTGTTGGAGGATAAGTACATGGGTGGGATGGTGCACACGGTCAGCAGATCCCCTCAGAACATCTCTGCTGATGACACACAGGTGCCAACTGCTGTAGCATTCTGCAGTGTCCAGACTTGCAAGGAGGGCAGGTGTGAGGAGTGATTGGAACATGTTGTGGGGGATGATGAGGTTCTAGACCCCAAATGGAGCGAAGGCCATCCGAGTGCATGTGCAGTTAAGAGGAAGTGAAGGTGGTCCCGCTACCACAGCAGCATAGCAAAAGAGGGAGCAGATTGAAAAAGTAGAGACCAGCCCTTAGCCAGTACGTTGGCTACTACTGTTCACCGAACAAATGAATGGAGCACACAAAAGCCAGCTCAAAGCAGCTCCTTGGTGTGGCATTTTTTTAGGCAATGTGCTGATGACAAGAGACTGGTGGTTTGCACACTGTGCTGTCAGAACCAGAAGTGAGGCAAAAATGTTCCGAACCTGAGCATCACCTACATATCGAGGAATCTGAATTCAAAGCATGAGCTGCAGTGGAGTAGACACCTGAAAAACCAGGAAAGATTTGAGTCTCCTCCTGCACCCTCTTCTGCTATGGTCTCAGCCTCTTCCTCCTACTCACGGTCAACAGGGCCACCTGCCTCCCTGCAAAGACAAGATACAACAGAACCACCACGGCAGTGATACCAAGCATCTCTACACCGTCCAATGGAAGTGTTCAGCTGTCCATCCCCTAAATCCTGGAAAGAGGAAGTACCCCACTCACTACCCACCAATGAGCCCTGATCCTGAATGACAGCATTTCAAAATTCCTGGCCTTTGAAATGCTACCATTCTGGCTGGTGGAGATGGAAAGTGTTAAAAACTTATGTGAGTTGCTGACACACAGTACTTTGCAGCCGCCACTACTTTTCCCTGCCATGCACACACATTTTGTGGACCAAATCAGGTGTTCACTGTGCAATGCCATCAGTGGCAAGGTCCACATAACCTCTGATACATGGACCAATAAGCACGGGGAGGGAAGTTATATCTCCCAAACTGCTCACTAGGTAAATGTAATGGCGGGATTGGCCTAAGATGAAAGGAGTTCTGGCACATGTCCTACCACCACCGAACACTGTCGAATGTTTCTCTGCCAATGTTGTCTCTTCCTCCTACTCCACCTCCTCATCTGGTTAACACGAGTACCACCAACTTCATCACAGTCAGGGACAACAACAGGCTGTTCTCAAACTCATCTGTTTGGGGAACAAATCCCGCACCGCACAAGAGCTGTGGACAGGGATCAAAAAATAGACCGATGACTGATTGGTGCGGCTGAACCTCAAACCCAGTCTGGTGGTATGTGATAACTGGTGAAATATCATAGCACCTATGGGTCTAGCCGGTTTTATGCACATCCCTTGCCTGGCTTATGTGCTGAATTTGGTGGTGCAATTTCCTTAAGGATTACCCACATATCAGAGCTGCTGCTGTCTGTGCTCGCTTTCGGAGATCTCACCCTGCAGCTAGCCTGTCTGTACTGCAGCGTCACTTAGGGCTTCCCACACACTGCTGTTGGAACTCCTCGTTGCATATAGTGGAGAGACTGTGCGAGCAGCAGGCAATAGTGGAGCTTCATCTGCAGCACGCACAGATAAGGCTCAGCGTAAAAACACTTTACTACTGAGTCAGCTTCCATGCGGGACGTGTGTGCCCTGTTGCGCTGCTTTGAATACTCCACCAACAAGACCAGCGCTATTGACATCATCATCATTGTTACTATCCCACTTCTATGCCTGCTAGAAAAAATGTTTCAGGTGATAATGAATGAAGTGGTGTCACAGAAGGAAGAGGAACAGGGACCATTCACACCATTACCAGGTCAGTCGTCCACACATGGCTCAAAGAGTGGGTCCCTGTACCAACAGAGGCCAGGTACACAACTGTCCAACCAGGAAACAGTTTTGGAGGATGAGGAGGGGGAGTCAGAACTGTGTTCATAGCAGGGTGGCACTCAAAGTATCTCATGGGCATCACTGGAGCATGGTTGGAAGGATATAGAGGACACAAAACATACATCTGAAGAGGAAAGCTAGTTATTGCCTCTGGGTAGCCTGGCACATGGAAGCTAATACATGCTGCAGTGCCTGCACAACAACTTCCGAGTTGCCTGGATTCTTACCAGTGCTGATTACTGGGAAGCCACCCTGCTACAAGGACAACCTACCATCTTTACTTCCATCACTGGCGCAGAATCAGAAAATGCGGAAATACAAATGCATGCAGGTAGAATAAAATAAAAAAAAGTGTTTACTACCTCCTCCTTCAACTCTTACCTACCATGCCATATCCACATCCACCTCCTCCTCCACTTGGATCATGCTATTGTATTTATTTTTGTATTGTTTTCTATGTTATATTAAGTTATTTCCCTATCCATATTTGTTTGCATTGCAATTGTCCTACTCTTGGCCCTATTTGCTTTCCTTTTATAGCCCCCTTGCTCTTGCTAGAGCCATTTTATAGCCATTTTACAGCACAGCAGTTTGGGTACCTATTGACTTATATCGGTTATGGGGTACGGGGTCAAGATTGGGGTAAGCCCCGATCCCAAACCAAACTTTTAACTAAAGTCCCAGCGAACCTGTACTTCCTTTGAATAATTTGCAACAATCTAAGTCACTGCTATTAACTGGTTAAAATAACACCATTTTGTCTACGGGGGGTTTTGTAACTTAAAAAATGTCAGATTAATGAATTGACTAAAGTTCCTGGCTAGTCAAAAAGTGTAAAAACATTGACAGGTGAGTCTATATGTCAATATGACAATTGATGTTTTAGCCGTTGGTAGTAACCTGTAGGGTGAAAGTGCGATTTTTGCCAGGTTCTTGTATTTTATTTCACAATCTTTACTTTCTTTCATAGGTCTTCCAACCAACTGGCATTACGCTAGTTTTGGCATTCAGAGCTATTTTTTTGCATTTCAAGAGTAATAACTTTATTATTTTGTTTGTCAACATACACATATGAGGGCTTGTTTTTTGTTATCGTTTCAAGCTAAACACTACTTATTAAAGGGAACCAATCACCAGGATTTTCGTATATAAGCTAAAGCCAGTGCTATACTGGCACTATCAGGCTGATTATCTACATACCAATGGTGATCAGCTCGGATGTTTAGACTTTCAAATCCAAAAATGTAAACTTTAAAAAATCAGCAGCTTCTTGAGTGGCAATTGCAATGGAGCAGATAATCTCTGGGTGGGTATTCATATGGATTCCCACCAACCTGCCTGTTGTTCCTCCCACTCTTTGTTCTCTATACTAATGTTACTATTCATCTTTTTCGTCACTAAGATGGCGTCGGAGTTGGCACCTGCGCATAGCGCTTATCCCCGGCGCCATCTCGTGACTACACAACAGGAGAAGGACTTGGGTATTCTCATTACAAATATGCTGAGCAGCAGCACTCAATGTCAAGCAGCAGCTGCTAAAGCAAATAAGATTTTAGGGTGTATAAAAAGAGAGATTACTTCCGGATCCGGTCCTGGCTGAGGTGGAGGCATAAAGAAGAAGCTCCTGCCAACCCCCATGGAATCAGTCAGAATAAAGCTCCCCCGTTCACGTGGCCGCATCGCAAGTAACAAAAGGGGACCAGTAGGTCGGCAGGCATGGAGCGCTACCTGCTACGGAGTGCCAGCAGTGGAGAGTGATCTTGGAGGAGCAGCAACGCTGAATGTCTGCAGGGCATGGAGGAGATAAGCATGGTGCCAGCAAGTCTGCTGGGGGAGGAGCCAGAAAACAAGGCAAGAGAAACAGCAACACTGGGCCTGAGAGGGAGAGAAATGGAGGATGTAAATGAGGAGGCAGAGATCACTGCTGCTGCAGAGAAGTGGATGCAGGGGTCAGAGGAGGGAGGATCACAATCGGAAGACGCAGGAGACATAGAAGGAGCAGAGATAGAGGAAGAAGAAGGCAGCGCTGAAGGGGTGCATGGAGGATTAGGAGGGCAGGATGAAAATGCAGGCCAGCAGTGTAGGGGGAACAGATCTGGCCAATCTTCCCAAAAGTTAAATAAAATCATTAATACCCCTTTTAAAGTAAACAAAAAAACGTGCAAGCACAAAGCTATTACAATCTGGAAAATTACTGGGAGAAGACAGAGGCTCAGCACAGACAAAAAAAATCTAAGGGAACAGCACCACCTGCAGATCATAAAGAGCAACCGCAAGAGTTCACTGTGGATTATAAAAAACTGGCAATAGAAGTGGCCTCTCACCTGTCTAAAGAAATAAAAGTGGCCATTGGGGAAGCTATACAAAATTCACTTGCCAATATACAAAAGCAGTTAAACGACCACGCTAATAGACTAACAGACACAGAACAGAGAATTTCTGATTCTGAGGATGTAATCCAGAGCTTGCAGGAGCAAATTGCAAATTTAGTGAAATCCAATGAATATTTAAAAGACAAGGCAGAAGATCTGGAAAACAGATCAAGACGCAACAACCTGCGTATTGTTGGGATGCCAGAATCGGTATCTGTGGGACAGCTAGACAGCATATGTGAGCAGGAGCTACCACAGGATCTAGGCATAAAAGCAAAGTTTAGAGTGGAAAGGGCCCACAGAGTGGGACCACTGAGGCAACAGGAGGTGAACAAAGGGGATGGAAAAAATTCAAGTAATAAACTCGCACCAAGAGCCAGACAGGTGATAGCCAAATATCTCGACTACAAGCACAAAGAGGAAATATTGAGGGCTTTCAGAGACCGAAAACGCCCATTACAATACCAAGGCAATAGACTGCTAATCTTCGGAGACTAGTCTGCTGATGTTTCTAAGAGAAGGAAAGAATTCAGTAAAATATGCACATTCTTGTACAATAAAAGAGTAAAATGCCAGCTGCTCTACCTGGCTATACTAAAAGTCAGAAACCCTAATGGCTCGTTCTCATACTATAAAGATCACAAGGAAGCGGAAAACACCCTCATGTCAGAGCAAGACAAGAACCGGACGGGAGACCAGGACAGAGGATGCAGCGGAGGAGGCACCAATGGAAGAGGATACCCCACAAGCTTGGGAAGAGAGAAGGAACAACACAGAGGGCAAGTACAAAGTGAGGTCGGAGGAGAGAGAAGACTAAGTCCAATCCAGCAGCACAGTCCTAGGTCGGGTCTCAGGGACCAGCGACCGGAGAAGAATCCGGACACATGATTTGTGAGTGGGTTCACCCTGTTTTTGTTTCTCTTTTTTGTTTTCCTCAACCAAGGAAAGACGCTGATGTTATTGCATTAAGATGAGAGGGGAGAGATGCCACGAGGAGGAGGGAAGGAGGTCCCACTAAACGTTTTTTTTTTTCTCTTTGCTCCGCCCCCCCTCTCTTTTTTTTTTCTCTCTGGATTGCTTACTAGATCCATGCATAGCAGATTGGATCCATTCGGCTGGACAGTGCCCCAATTTCAAGACTGACCCGATTGTTAATATCTCACGAAGGTTTTTCCATATTTACCATATTGCATTAATACTGACATAGTATTTGCGGTCAATGCATGTTATGCGGGGATAAAATACAGGATATGTTTGTTAAAGGGGGTGACTAGGGAGCTTCATATGTTGGCTAGGAAAAGGGGAAGTCACTAACATGGCGAAAAGCGCCGACACGCCCTCAAAAGGGACATGTTGCATAATTGTCCGTTATTTGTTTTTTCATTGTTGTTCTGGGTTATATTTACAAGTTGGGGAAAGGAAGTGTCATTCTGGAGGAGCCATCTGTGAATTTAGAGTTAGCCGTCTCGTCTCCACTGATGCTGGGGTCTTGAGGGATGGAAATGGTAATTTAGTCTACTTAGGCAAAAATAGTACAATTAACAACCTGGAACGTTAAGGGCCTAAGATCACCCAACAAGCGAGCAATGATTCTAAGGCACCTGAAAAGATTAAAAACAGATATTGCTCTACTACAAGAAACCCATTTGGGGAGGGAGGATTTTTTTCGCATAAAGAAATTCTGGGTAGGTTCAGTTTATGGGGCACCGGCGCAAGGTAGGAAGGCGGGCACATTGATTTGATAAACAAACAGCTCAGCCATGAAGTAGTGGCTCACGAGGAGGATGATCAGGGAAGGTGGCAACATCTAACAATTACTAGTCCAGCGGGCACACTCAGTTTACAATGTGTATGGTCCAAACTTGCATCAGATTACGTTTCATGATAATATGAAAGCTATCATACTCTCAGATGAGGCACCCAACATCATAGTGGCGGGAGACTTCAACACAGTACCGAACTCGGCTGAAGACAGAAGGAGAGGGGAGGGGGTAGGGGAGAAGGGTCCCGGGGACAAGAGAATGGTAAACAGGGATGTATCATTAGAAGATATAGGGCTAAAAGATATATGGAGGCTAACCCACCCACTTGATAGGGAATATACACACTTCTCCTACCCACATGACAGCTGGTCGCGCATAGATCAGATTTGGATGTCTCGGGATCTTGTGAATGGAGCAAATAACTGCGTGATTAAGAATATAGTGATCTCTGATCACAGTCCGGTAAGAGTGGACATCAGAGAGAATTTCAGGAGAGGTTCTGACATTATATGGAGATTCCCGTCATTCCTCCTCAGACAGGATAATTTTCACAAGATACTGCGAGAGTGGTGGGAAGAGTTCACAGAGGACAACAAGGAACACAGGGAAACTCCAGTAATGTTCTGGGAAACGGCAAAAGCGGTTCTGAGGGGACGTTTGGTGGGATATGCGGCCATGATCAAAAGGAGGATGAACGAGAAATATAACTCCCATAGTGAAGCAGTGCAGCTAGCATTTACAAATTATCTGGTAGATAGGTCTAGTTCGGCAAGGGACAGATGGTGGGAGGCAAAGAGGGGCTTTGACGAGTGGGCCAAAAAAAAGGAACAACTCTTTTGGTCTCACAAGGAAGACGATCTTCATAGATTCGGCAATAAGGCAGGGAGAATGTTGGCAAATTTAGCAAGGGGTAGCAGAAAATCAACGGTAATCTCCAAAATGAAAACAAAGGGAGGGGGGGTAACCACAGATCCCAAAGATATCAACAAGGTGCTGGGGGAATACTATAGAAAGCTATATGGGTCAGAAACAATGATTTCACTGACGGGGATGATTGGTTAAGACAAGCTCAAATGCCTAGCTTAACGGAGGAAGAACTGGGAGCCCTAAATGCAGACATTTCAGTGGAGGTAACAAGAACAATCGGGAGCTTAACACCAATAAAGCGCCAGGACCTGACGGTTTTAATAGCGAATTTTATAAAGCACTTAGGGATCTAATTGCACCGGACTTAACCTCAGTTATTAATGCAATCCTGGGAGGAACAGAAATCCCTAGAAATGCCAACATAGCATACATTAAATTACTCCGGAAGGGTAACAAAGACCTAGATGATCCCTCTAGTTACAGACCCATATCGCTCATTAATCAGGATTTTAAAATAATGTCCAAAATCATGGCCGATAGACTAGCACTTATTTTGCCTAGGATAATCTCCGAACATCAGGTAGGGTTTATCAAAGGGAGAAATGCGGTTACCAACATCAGGAAGACGATCTTAGTGGTAGATGCGGTTATATTGGGGCATGCCGAGGGAGGGGAAAAACCTGCTTTAGTTACACTCGACGCTGAGAAAGCGTTCGATAATGTTAATTGGAACTGGCTAGATAAGGTGATGGAGGCCATAAGAATTACCGGTAAAATGAGACTTTACATCAGAAGTTTATATGCCAACTCGGGAGCAAGGATACATACCCTGGGCTTCCTGTCGGAAGTGTTCCCCCTGATGAAGGGGACGAGGCAGGGCTGCCCGCTATCTCCCCTACTATTTAACCTGGCAATTGAGCCATTATCTAGAGTTCTCCAGGGTCCTAACAGCTTCAAAGGGATCAAAATTAGGGGGGCAGGAATGAAGATAGCGCTTTTTGCTGATGATGTGATACTGTATGTGGGAAACCCAGGCGTGGACTTACCCCAAACCCTTGACATGATTGAAAAATTTGGATCATTCTCAGGCTTTAAGTTAAACAAAAAGAAGTGTGAGATCTTGTTCTTGAGGGGAGGTGACGGTATTGTTGGGAGAAATCTGAGAGATGGTTGTATATGTGGGATCCCTAGAGCACAGACATCAATCAAATATCTGGGAATGCAGATAGGGAGAACGGTGGAAACAATTTATAAAATGAATTATGGCCCGCTGATCAGGAAAACCATAACACAACTAAGGGGATGGAAAGGCTTACCCTTACCATTGCTGGCAAGATGCCACTTGATAAAAATGATGAGCTTTCCTAGGCTGCTGTATCCCTTTCAGACAATTCCGCTACTATTAAAACTAAAAGATGTTAACAGACTCAACGCATCATATGCGGATTTTGTGTGGAGGGGAAGGAAACCCAGAATAAAATTACGCACATTGATGAAGTCAGTGGAGGAGGGAGGAATCAATTTCCCGGACGTTAGGGGGTATAACCTGGTGTGTATTATGAGACACGAGATCGACTGGTTGAGAGGAACAAGAAGACACTCAGGTCATGACATGGAGAACAAATACCATGGGACCAGGGGGCACTCACTGCGAGTGGAAGAAAAGCGATTCCGACAGCTAAATAGGAACGGGTTCTTTACAGTTAGAGCAGTCAGACTGTGGAATGCCCTACCACAAGAGGTAGTAATGGCTGATACTATAACAGCTTTTAAAAAAGGGCTGGATGATTTTCTCAGTACACACAACATTGTCCGTTATACATGACTTAAGCGGGCTTTACACACTGCGATATCGGTCCCAATATCGCTAGTGTGTGTACCCGCCCCCATCGGTTGTGCGGCACGGGCAAATCGCTGCCTGTGCCGCACAACATCGCCCAGACCCGTCACACATACTTACCTGCCCGGCGACGTCGCTATGACCGGCGAACCGCCTCCTTCCTAAGGGGGCGGTCCGTGCAACGTCACAGCGACGTCACTGAGCGGCCGCCCAATAGCAGCGGAGGGGCGGAGATGAGCGGGACATAACATCCCGCCCACCTCCTTCCTTCCGCATAGCGACCGGGAGGCAGGTAAGGAGAGCTTCCTCGTTCCTGCGGCGTCACACGGAGCGATGTGTGCTGCCGCAGGAACGAGGAACAACCTCGTTACTGCTGCAGTAACGATTTTTGAGAATGGATCCCCATGTCACCGATGAGCGATTTTGCACGTTTTTGCAACGATGCAAAATCGCTCATCGGTGTCACACGCAACGGCATCGCTAATGCGGCCGGATGTGCGTCACCAATTCCGTGACCCCAACGAGTTCGCATTAGCGATGTCGTAGCGTGTAAAGCCCCCTTAAGTGATCAAATGTATAATTGGTGGAGGAAAGTTGAACTAGATGGACCTAGGCCTTTTTTTTAACCTATGTAACGATACAAATATGTAAATCATTTTTGTTACACTAATTGGAAGGCAGAAAGATTAAAAAAAAACATAACTTTAGGATTTTTTTTTTAGATAATGTGGTGAACACCACTCACTACATAGACTTTATTCCAATTGATAGAATTATGGTGTTACTTTCATTTTATTGTGTTATGGTAAAGTGCTTTTGCAAAAAAATATAAGTTTCTTGATTTCTTTTTGGGGGGAGAGTAGCAATTTTCTGAGACCTATAACGCTTTGTTTCAATAGACAGCTTGTTTATATTTTTGAGGACATATTTCAGTACCATTTTTGGGTACATACATTTTGCAAAGAAACAAAAAATGACAGAATGAAGCAAGTGTAATTACTTGCAAGCTATTATGACTGGATTAAAAGCATAGCACAAAGTGCAGCCGCGCAATGTGTGTGCTATAAGTGAAGTGAATCTTGTGAAATTTGAATTCACCAGGTTCATTTCTTTTTTCTCAAAAATTAAATACAAGGAAAATCAATTTGACACAAACTGAAAACAAAAGACTGCAAAGTCTTTAATTGTCCATAACACAAGTGTGTAAAGGATCATTCGTCTTGTTATTCTCATACAAGTGCTATCCGAGTTTTTCACATAGTGCAGCCAGAATGGTCTGGTTTTTTCATATGTGAAAAATACTGATGCCTGAATGAGGCCTCACTGAGGTCTCCGAGGACAATATTGAATCCCTCTCTGTTTTTGGCCCTGTGCACACTAGCAAAAGGATTTTTCTCCAGAAATTTCTTGAGAGTCTGAAAGATTAGCGCACTTGCGTGCTAAAAACGCACCAATAACACACAGAAAAACGCATGCGTTTTTACCGCGTTTTTTATAAGGTTTTTTCCGCAGGTTGGTCCCTGCGTTTTTTTTACCATTATCTATGGCAAAAAACGCAGGTACCTGCAGAAAAGAAGTGACATGCTCATTCTTTTTCTCAAGAAATTCTGCAGAAAGAATGTTCTTGAGAAAAAAAAAAAAACTCACTGCGCACAGCTATTTTTTTTTTCCATAGGTTTTGCTGGGGAATGTCTGCAGAAACAAGAATTTCTCAAGAAATTTCTGCAGCAAAAACGCACAGAAAACGCGGGTAAAAACGCAGTGTGCGCACAGGTCCTAACACAGGCACAGCTTTAGGCTATGTTCACACAGGGCATCTTTTACTGCGTTTTTAGTGTATTTTTGAGGCCACAAAGATGCACCTAAATGCATGCATTTCCTTCTCCAGCAAAGTCTATGAGATTTCTCTTTTGTTGTCCACACAGTGGATCTTTTTTTGGCTGCATCTTGGCTGCGTTTTTGAAGATGCAGCATGTCAAATCCTTTTGCGTTTTTCCAGCGTTTTTGAGCCCTTCCAGTCAATAAATTTGAGTTAAAAACCGCTTTGGGCAAAATGCGATAAAAACGCGTCAAAAACACATGCATTTTTGCCGTGAGTGCGTTTTTTTTGGGCTGCATATCATGAACATAGCCTTAAATGTTCAAATGATCTCAAGTGCATGTATGCCATGTAGGGAGAATGACATACTTTGCTCAAACGTAGTGCAGCCAGAATGTTCCAGCCACTGTTGCTTATAACAAGGCCCAGTTGCAGTCAACAGGGAGCAACCTATCATGAGATTTGCTATTTTAAGTAGAGTAGCAACCTATCTGCTGTATGGCTTATGTGGCCCCTGCCCAGCAGCTATAAGAGCTTGCAAACATCTACCTTTACAAGGCTTTAAATGACTGAGGGTGGGGAGTGTCCACAAAGCCCTGTTACATGATGATGGGGTCATGTTCATTAAGGAGGATGCAGGAGTTGGATTTCCACCAAATGTTGGTGACACTAGACATAGTGCCCAACATTGGCTTCACTAGCAGTCCTGATTGCAAAAGTGAATTATTGTAGTCCAAACCATTCACAGAGGGCCATGAAAGGCAAATTGTGTAGCTGTCCAAAGTTGCTACTCCACATGTCTAAGGCCTGTTGCACACGTCAGTGAAAAACACAGACGTTCTTCACTGATGTGTTGAGGGTACTTTACAAGCTGCGACCTTGCTAGCGATCTCGTTAGCGATGTGAAATTCTAGATCGCAAGTGCGATCTTTTGAGATCGCACATAGGTTATTTTACGCATGTGCGATCTCGAAAGATCGCACTTGCGATGTAGAATTTGACATCGCTAACGAGATCGCTAGCGAGGTCGCAGTGTGTAAAGTACCCTTCAGGCTGTGTCCACGTTGCTTTTTACCTGCTTTTTTGCTGCTTTTTCAACTGCAGCGTTTAATGCCAAAATGGTTTTGTTCTGCTTTTCAAGCTCTGGCTAGGTCACACACCACTGGAGTGACTTCTGCTTTCTCGAGTCTTAGGCTGGTTTCAGACGTCCTTGTTTCAGGTACGTGTGACATCCGTTTTTGACACGGATGACACACGTACTCATTATTTGTGGTTACTCACACGTCTGTTTTCACATGGACCGTATGAGCCCCCGTGGCTCCGCACGCACACACGCAGGCATGTCCGTTTTTTTTGTCCGTTGTCCCATTGACTTCCATTATATTGGTACTCAATTCACACCTGAGAATCCCGATGCTGTATTAAGTAACGAGCATGCTCGCTCATCACAAATAACCTGTGATTCATTACGGTGTCCTGTGGGGCTCAGTAAACAAACACGTTTTAAAAGACTGGCTGTCCTACGTCTGGATTCACCAACCAGAGCGCAAGCAAACCGTTGCACATCCAGGAATCCGTCACGAATGTACCATGGACTGCACACAGACGCTCTAACAGGTCACTTTTCAAAATTATCATACGTATAAGTTATATTTTTAGCTACTTTATTTTAGCTACCAGGTGCAGTGAGTGCTGTTAGAATACTCCAGAGTGGGTATTTTTAGTCTATATATCCAACTGTTTATTCATGTGCAATACGATTAATAAAATTATATAACTTCGCATTCCTGCACAGGTTTACTTGCATTAAGTTATTTTATGCCCAGTTTTGAATACTTCTATCACCCTCCTCCATGGTGATTTGGACGAGAGGTAGATTTTTATTTTTTACTGCCTGCCTCTTAACAGACAAACACACAGAGCCTATTCTCTGCAACTGCTACTTCTTACCCCACCACAACTTTGTCAGTGAAACACCAGTGTACATTATTTACTCATGACATTTCTGCATTTCTTTTGAGGCGAGGGTGTTGGAAGAAAGATGAGCCTTTGTACTACCATGCTGTGCCAGATGTGTGCACTTTTAAAAACAAAAAAACACAGCCTCTCAATAGGACTAACTTATTGGCCTGATGACTGGTATACTTCATTGCCATGCACATGGCAATATATTACACGTCAATGTCACAATACCAGAACTTGTTGGACCCTGCTTGGGGCTGGCTCTAACAGGCCTCCATACATGGCAGATCCTGAGGTTATCAAGTGACTTCCAGCTGCCCCGTGATCAGGTCATTGGGTTACCAGAAGACGGAGAGGAGTGGCCCACTCCCCCCTCACAACTAACAGCTATGGGACTCTGGAAGACTTGATCCCAACCTGCTCACTATCCACAGAGAAACATCAACACTGCATGAAGCCCAACAAAAACTTACATTCACTTACCGTAGGGAATTGGGCAGAGATTTAGAAGAAAAGAAAAAAAAAAAATTACCAGAGGTTAGAACCTTTAGTCAAAAGTAAAGATCAGACAAATATAGATATATATAGCCCACTTAGGGGCTCCTTCAGATGTTCGTGCAACAGTCTGAACAGACTTGGCAAGGCTCTCCATACCAGAGCGTGACTGCTTCATATATTTCTGCTAGCTGTTCTCCACCAGCCAACACTCGGCTCAAGGGTATACATCTCCCCCCCACCCCCTTTCCCAAGGGTTTACATCTCCCTTCCCTGGTATACAGCTCTCAGAGTGTGCAATGTACACAGCAGGATTTGTCTCTGTGCTTACAGGACCTGTGATTATGTCACATGGAGGGTAGGTCACATGTTCAGTTCCTCAGTGTATGCAGGACTCTGCTGTGCTGGTTGTCATGGTGCTAGATCAGGTGGAGTTTGTGTGGGGTCAGGAAGGATTTAGAGTGTGGATATAACAGAGCTGTGTGTGTGTAATGTGCAAAGGTGTGGGGGGGGGGGAGGGGCGAGCCGCATGTGTAATGTGCGAGGGGCGGTATTAGCGAGTAACCACTATGGAAGAGAGAAATAGAGAGAGCGAGAAATAGAGAGATATACACACATATACATACATATATACACATACATACATACATACATACATACATACATATACACACACACCTGTCAGACTTGGGTCGGGAGCCCAACAACCAGTCTGTACATGGACCACAATGCACTGACTAGCCGCCGCAGGTCTCCCATGCCAAGCGTGACAGGATTACAGAAATATATTATGCTTTCACACTCTGGCCAGGAGTCCGTGCATTGTAGTCTTTCACAGCCCTAATAAAACACATGATTTTTCTACAACAAAACCCTCCTCCCACAAGAAGAAGAAAAACAAAAAACACACAACACACCAGTCAGGAGAGCCCAAATTAAGTAATCATATATATTTATTTATTTTCACTCATGTTACATGAGTAAAGACAAGTGGCATTTCTATCCATAGGATTAATATTCCTATGGAATATGCCAAGGAAAGTGCAGTAATAAAAACACAACACAAAAATAGAACATCTGAACTTTAAACACAAATTAAGCTACACAATGGGAAGTGTAAAAATATTGCACATCTTAAGTGTTCAACATCTGGACAAGCCAAAGATGTATTGCTTGTATCATGGAAGCTAGGTTACCTTCTATGATAGGAAGGAACAGGAGAAGGTGCTGTAGAAACAGAACATGAGCTAGCCTCAGGAAGACATAACCAACAGTTTTAGGAAAAGTTCAGAAAGCAGTATATCACAGTCCGTATAAAGAATGTAATGCGCGGACTTACCAAGGGTCTCCAGACCCAAACTTACAGCTCCATATAGGCCCATGAGGTTGGCAGACCCAAGGTCAGTCCATGCATTCTGCTTCGAATACAGACTGAAATACAGCATTCTGAAGCTGGACTTAAATGGTCATATTGGCACACAGATAATCGCTAATATAAAGTAGGAATTACAGCAGATTGGCTTCTGGATTTCTATTAGTAAAGGGAACCTGTCACTTGGATACATGTTGCTCATACCACAAGTAGCAAGAATCAGAACTTGGCTGCACATTTGCAGCCAGGTATATTTTTTCGCTGAAATGACAAGTGTTGCAGAGAAAACTCAGTGTGTACATAGAGAGAAACAGCTTTGTGCTTGTGTAGTCTCTCCTGTGTGGAGCATTGGAGTTTTCTCTGGAGCACCAGCATATCAGACTAGTGCAGCCAGGCTCAGATCCATGAGGCCTGAGGTTTGGGCAGCATTAATCGATTGACGAGTACCCTTTCAAGAGCTAATCTGACCACTCTCACACCAAGTCTACAGCTATCATCCAGATTACATGCGCCTGTCCTATTCTAATAGGAAAGGTGTACAATAGCAGCCGATAGGTGTAGACATCACAAGCCCCACTGTCCGCCTGGTATTGAAGTGATCAGGGCCAGATTACCCAGTTATAAATGTGCAAACAATAGAAGTGTTTCCCCAACAAGCTGTAAAAGCCATCAAGCTACTGTACCAATGGGCCTTAAGGCTGAAGTAATGCAAATTTATGCAGTTTACAATACTTTGTAAAACAAGCAAAGTGGGAACAAATTGCACAGATTTGGAGGAAAGGAAAGCAGTGACTTTAGATCACTCATCAGAAACCTAAAGTGTTGTAGCCCAGATTATTCAAAATATATTAAAGCTAAGGAAAACTAGTGGAGCATGCCATGCATAGTGTGTTACCTTTCTAATGGCAGCCTAAGTTATATACCGGGTTAGCAGTTTATCACTCAACCTAAAATAAGTTAATGTTATGCCAATGGCAGTCAATAGCACCCTATCTGGTTAGATCACACCGGTCACAAAGCATGCGGCAGCAGTTTTCCTGCCATTTGTGGTATACTCTGTTTAGCTGCTCATTGCAGCACTTTGATTCTACGGGTAAAGCTTTATTGGGTTTGAGTTCATAGGCTTCTTGCATGTCAGGCTGTCATTGCCCTGAACAATCTGTGTAGGTCGTCACCATGTTTCCTCGCCGCTGAGTGACAGTTCTGCAGTGCTTGCTCGATCCCTGGAAACTGCCGTCTGTTCTGACATTCTGCCGCTGAGAGTTCCCAAAACTATTGAATGTAAACATCTTTTCCATATCTTCAAACATGTCATTAAATAAACTGCCCCCAAAGCCAAAGTCATCAAAAGGGCGTCTGTGCCTATTGGAAGGATCTTGCTGGCTCCTAAAGTGGGCATTGTCGAAGTGTCTCTTTGATCTAGTGTTTTGGCTCTCCCCGAAGAATTCAAAGTCTTTAAACAGATCATCAAAGTTAAAATTGAAAGGTTGGTGGAAATGCTTTTCGCTGCCGCCTCTCCCTCCAGCGGTGAAAGTATCATGGCCGAACTGGTCGTATTCCTTGCGTTTATTGTCATCAGATAGAACCTCATACGCTGCATTAGGAAAAATATAGACACAAAAAGTTAAATACGACAGCAATATTCACAATCAGCACAACATATGCATGACTTATTGCTATGAAGTCTTAAGAGTAGGCAATACCAAGGTGTGCTACGATTACCAATAATAAGGATGTTTAGTTAGATAGCTGCCGTTTACCGCCGCAGGAAACACCAATATTTCTAGTGAAAACTAAAATTCAGATGATAGACAAAGGAACACAGCCCCAGGTCCAAACTTAAGGCCCCTATATGCACCATCATGTACAGGAGCGCCGATCACATACGTCCGATTTCTGACTGCCGATGGCAGAGAAAAAGTGGCAAAAAAAAAAAAAAAGTTTAAAGTAAAATGGTAAGGGGCAGCGATCATTGTACATACCAATCCGTGCTGTTGGAATCAAGTGACAGCTACATAATATCTGGCCTTTTCTCTTGGAATCAGGCTGCTTCTGAATCTACTCCGAAGTCCCTGACAGACTGATGTAATGATATGGCATGGAGTGTGAGAGGGTTAATCTGGTCTGCTTTTAACACTAATATTTGAGGACATATTGACTAGATCTATAATGGGACTATTTTTGGTTAGATTTTAATGCATCGAACCAGTCTAATGTGTTTGGGGCTTTTTACTACAGACACCTTTTACATTCAGCTAGCCTCAGGTTGACACGGTCAGAAAATGAAACTTCAAGTGGGGACCAAGAGAAGAAAATATTTCCCTCACAACCCCATATGATACGCTGCAAAGATCTGTGATGTCAACCACATCCTCAGACTTACGAAGGCACGTTGGCTTTACAGGGCATCATACAACTGCATTTTAGTGCCCACACTGCAGCTACAACTTTACACTTAAAGGGAACCTGTCAGCAGATTTTGGGCCTATAAGCTGCGGCCACCACCACTGGGCTCTTATGTACAGCACGTTAGAATGCTGTATATAAGAACCCAAGCTGCTGTGTAGAGTGTAAAAATGCCTTTATAGTTTGTTGGTACGGTAGAAGGGTGGCTCAGTTCTCCAGTACCGGCACCTCCTCTTTCGGCCATCTTTGTCCTCCTTGTGAAGCCGGGGTGCATGACACGTCCTACGTCATGCACACGCACCGGCGTTGTACTGTTCAGGGCAGACCAAAGTGCGCCTGTGCAGGACCTCAATGCCGGCCAGTGTGGATGACGTATTCACCATGCACCTTGGCTTCAGAAGAAGGCCAACAAAGATGGCCAGAAGAAGAGGCACCGGACCCGGAGAACGGAGCCACCCATCTGCACCGTACCGACCCTTTAGGCAAGTATTATAAAGTGAATTTTACGTTCTACACAACGGCGTGGGGTCTTATATACAGCATGTTCGAATGACAGGCTCCCTTTTAGACTATGTGCGCACTAGAAAGTGCCTTTTTCTTAAGGAAAATCCAGACCCTCATAAAGAATCCCACACCTACAGGTAAAAAAAAAAAAAAAAAACCACACACAACCACGCAGTGTGCGCACAGCATTTTTTAAAAGCCATAGGATTTGCTGGGGAATGACTGTAGCAATGTTAGATACATTTTCTGAGGCAAATCCGCGGCAAAATCCGCATCGTACACAGGGCCTAAAACAGCTTTAGGCCGGTTTCACACATCCGGCTTTTTGCCGTTTTGCCGGATGCGGCGCTCTCCCGTACAGTTAATACAGTACAGTGACAGCGCAACAAGCGCCGGTCACATGCTGTCATGTGACCGGCGCATGTGACCCGGAAGTTACAGCGCTGTCACTGTACTGTATTAACTGTATGGGAGAGCGCCGCATCCGGCAAAACGGCAAAAAGCCGGATGTGTGAAACCGGCCTTAGTGAACCAGACATAACCCTTTGGTGATACCAGGATGGTTCAATAAGGACAAAAATCTGGATCGTTGAGACTTTCTAATACACCCTAATGTCAAATGAAACCATCCTTGTGCCAGTGAAGGAAAAATCGGTAGAACGCTTGCAGTTTGGTAGATTGTTCAGTGCATGGTGTTAGGAGCATTTTATAACAAGGTGGCATTGGCAGCAAATTAAACTGCCAAAGAACAAAGTCAAGAATGTGTGCGTGAAATAAAATAAATAAATAAATAAATAAAAAAATGGTACACTGCCTGGATATCACGTGTGCTTACCTTCAGCTATTTCTCTAAACTTTGCTTCAGCATCAGGACTCTTATTTTTATCAGGATGATACTTCATGGCCAGTTTGTGGAAGGCTTTTTTGATCTGTCGCTCGGAGGCATTTTTTGGAACCCCCAAGATGTCATAGTAAGTCTTTTTAGCCAATATGACTTCAGATATAAATAATATACAAACTGCAAATGTGAGCACAGACTGAGCTGAAGCCATCGCTGAAGTTCCTGGAAGACAAACAAGTCTTGTTAGGAGGTGTGAGGACGATTGCATCAGGTCTATTGTGGGCCCTGAGGCGGTACAAGGTCTAGCGTGAACAAGCTTAGAGGGGATTGCAGAAACAAGCAGAGCCTGCCCTGCTGTGTACACATACAGCGGCAATATTTACCGTTATAGTTACTCATGTCCCATGTGGGCAATGAAAGCGCAACACATGAAGAAGCAAGCTAAGAATACAGAAGTGAAAACTACCATTAGGAAGACACAGCCTGCAGTAGTGGTAAGAAGTGCCAAGACTGATGAAAGAAAACCAAATCAGACACATTGAAACAAAGGCTTCCCAAAAATTATTTAATATTGAATTTGCAAAAGAGCATACAGGTACCTTCCATGGGGTGGTCATGAAAACTCCAAGTGATGGTAACCGCTCATCTAACAACATCCGGCAGCAGGCCATTTACCAGTAGTCAGCATTATTAGCATAGTAAGGTAATGCAGGGAGTCAAGCAGGAAAAAGGAGTTTGGAGAATGGTTTGGTTTTAGATTTTGTAGAATTATGGAGATCAGCAAGCTCCTGAACAGCACAATCCCCATCACTTAAAACAGGGGTGGGCAATTCATTTTCCCATGGGGCCGCATGAGAAATTGGGATGGTCTTAGAGGACCGGACTAATATAAGTAACTCAGTTCTACCTAATACACTACATCCCTACACCGCCTCCATATACCCCACCTGCAATATACCACATCACTACACCCCTATATACACCTGTAATAAACTACTGTACTACACCCCTATATACTACATCTGTAATAAAGCTACATCACTACACCCCATGTACTACACCACTATACTATACACACACATTATATACATACATACATACATACATACATACATCCGGCTCCACTGCACCAGCTGAAGATGGGCGGGCCGGTCACAGACAGAAGGCGGGCCGGTCACAGACAGAAGGCGGGCCGGTCACAGACAGAAGGCGGGCCGGTCACAGACAGAAGGCGGGCCGGTCACAGACAGAAGGCGGGCCGGTCACAGACAGAAGGCGGGCCGGTCACAGACAGAAGGCGGGCCGGTCACAGACAGAAGGCGGGCCGGTCACAGACAGAAGGCGGGCCGGTCACAGACAGAAGGCGGGCCGGTCACAGACAGAAGGCGGGCCGGTCACAGACAGAAGGCGGGCCGGTCACAGACAGAAGGCGGGCCGGTCACAGACAGAAGGCGGGCCGGTCACAGACAGAAGGCGGGCCGGTCACAGACAGAAGGCGGGCCGGTCACAGACAGAAGGCGGGCCGGTCACAGACAGAAGGCGGGCCGGTCACAGACAGAAGGCGGGCCGGTCACAGACAGAAGGCGGGCCGGTCACAGACAGAAGGCGGGCCGGTCACAGACAGAAGGCGGGCCGGTCACAGACAGAAGGCGGGCCGGTCACAGACAGAAGGCGGGCCGGTCACAGACAGAAGGCGGGCCGGTCACAGACAGAAGGCGGGCCGGTCACAGACAGAAGGCGGGCCGGTCACAGACAGAAGGCGGGCCGGTCACAGACAGAAGGCGGGCCGGTCACAGACAGAAGGCGGGCCGGTCACAGACAGAAGGCGGGCCGGTCACAGACAGAAGGCGGGCCGGTCACAGACAGAAGGCGGGCCGGTCACAGACAGAAGGCGGGCCGGTCACAGACAGAAGGCGGGCCGGTCACAGACAGAAGGCGGGCCGGTCACAGACAGAAGGCGGGCCGGTCACAGACAGAAGGCGGGCCGGTCACAGACAGAAGGCGGGCCGGTCACAGACAGAAGGCGGGCCGGTCACAGACAGAAGGCGGGCCGGTCACAGACAGAAGGCGGGCCGGTCACAGACAGAAGGCGGGCCGGTCACAGACAGAAGGCGGGCCGGTCACAGACAGAAGGCGGGCCGGTCACAGACAGAAGGCGGGCCGGTCACAGACAGAAGGCGGGCCGGTCACAGACAGAAGGCGGGCCGGTCACAGACAGAAGGCGGGCCGGTCACAGACAGAAGGCGGGCCGGTCACAGACAGAAGGCGGGCCGGTCACAGACAGAAGGCGGGCCGGTCACAGACAGAAGGCGGGCCGGTCACAGACAGAAGGCGGGCCGGTCACAGACAGAAGGCGGGCCGGTCACAGACAGAAGGCGGGCCGGTCACAGACAGAAGGCGGGCCGGTCACAGACAGAAGGCGGGCCGGTCACAGACAGAAGGCGGGCCGGTCACAGACAGAAGGCGGGCCGGTCACAGACAGAAGGCGGGCCGGTCACAGACAGAAGGCGGGCCGGTCACAGACAGAAGGCGGGCCGGTCACAGACAGAAGGCGGGCCGGTCACAGACAGAAGGCGGGCCGGTCACAGACAGAAGGCGGGCCGGTCACAGACAGAAGGCGGGCCGGTCACAGACAGAAGGCGGGCCGGTCACAGACAGAAGGCGGGCCGGTCACAGACAGAAGGCGGGCCGGTCACAGACAGAAGGCGGGCCGGTCACAGACAGAAGGCGGGCCGGTCACAGACAGAAGGCGGGCCGGTCACAGACAGAAGGCGGGCCGGTCACAGACAGAAGGCGGGCCGGTCACAGACAGAAGGCGGGCCGGTCACAGACAGAAGGCGGGCCGGTCACAGACAGAAGGCGGGCCGGTCACAGACAGAAGGCGGGCCGGTCACAGACAGAAGGCGGGCCGGTCACAGACAGAAGGCGGGCCGGTCACAGACAGAAGGCGGGCCGGTCACAGACAGAAGGCGGGCCGGTCACAGACAGAAGGCGGGCCGGTCACAGACAGAAGGCGGGCCGGTCACAGACAGAAGGCGGGCCGGTCACAGACAGAAGGCGGGCCGGTCACAGACAGAAGGCGGGCCGGTCACAGACAGAAGGCGGGCCGGTCACAGACAGAAGGCGGGCCGGTCACAGACAGAAGGCGGGCCGGTCACAGACAGAAGGCGGGCCGGTCACAGACAGAAGGCGGGCCGGTCACAGACAGAAGGCGGGCCGGTCACAGACAGAAGGCGGGCCGGTCACAGACAGAAGGCGGGCCGGTCACAGACAGAAGGCGGGCCGGTCACAGACAGAAGGCGGGCCGGTCACAGACAGAAGGCGGGCCGGTCACAGACAGAAGGCGGGCCGGTCACAGACAGAAGGCGGGCCGGTCACAGACAGAAGGCGGGCCGGTCACAGACAGAAGGCGGGCCGGTCACAGACAGAAGGCGGGCCGGTCACAGACAGAAGGCGGGCCGGTCACAGACAGAAGGCGGGCCGGTCACAGACAGAAGGCGGGCCGGTCACAGACAGAAGGCGGGCCGGTCACAGACAGAAGGCGGGCCGGTCACAGACAGAAGGCGGGCCGGTCACAGACAGAAGGCGGGCCGGTCACAGACAGAAGGCGGGCCGGTCACAGACAGAAGGCGGGCCGGTCACAGACAGAAGGCGGGCCGGTCACAGACAGAAGGCGGGCCGGTCACAGACAGAAGGCGGGCCGGTCACAGACAGAAGGCGGGCCGGTCACAGACAGAAGGCGGGCCGGTCACAGACAGAAGGCGGGCCGGTCACAGACAGAAGGCGGGCCGGTCACAGACAGAAGGCGGGCCGGTCACAGACAGAAGGCGGGCCGGTCACAGACAGAAGGCGGGCCGGTCACAGACAGAAGGCGGGCCGGTCACAGACAGAAGGCGGGCCGGTCACAGACAGAAGGCGGGCCGGTCACAGACAGAAGGCGGGCCGGTCACAGACAGAAGGCGGGCCGGTCACAGACAGAAGGCGGGCCGGTCACAGACAGAAGGCGGGCCGGTCACAGACAGAAGGCGGGCCGGTCACAGACAGAAGGCGGGCCGGTCACAGACAGAAGGCGGGCCGGTCACAGACAGAAGGCGGGCCGGTCACAGACAGAAGGCGGGCCGGTCACAGACAGAAGGCGGGCCGGTCACAGACAGAAGGCGGGCCGGTCACAGACAGAAGGCGGGCCGGTCACAGACAGAAGGCGGGCCGGTCACAGACAGAAGGCGGGCCGGTCACAGACAGAAGGCGGGCCGGTCACAGACAGAAGGCGGGCCGGTCACAGACAGAAGGCGGGCCGGTCACAGACAGAAGGCGGGCCGGTCACAGACAGAAGGCGGGCCGGTCACAGACAGAAGGCGGGCCGGTCACAGACAGAAGGCGGGCCGGTCACAGACAGAAGGCGGGCCGGTCACAGACAGAAGGCGGGCCGGTCACAGACAGAAGGCGGGCCGGTCACAGACAGAAGGCGGGCCGGTCACAGACAGAAGGCGGGCCGGTCACAGACAGAAGGCGGGCCGGATGTGGCCCGCGGGCCACCCCTTGCCCAGGTCTGACTTAAAAAGGTCTGATGTCTCCCGCGAGCACTTTATTAACTCTGTGCATTTCTGACTCCACAGATGCTCATTTATTCCTAAGAGGACTTTTGAGCCTATTGTATGGGGTCTCAGGGCATATAACAAAAAACTTTATTCTTTAAAAAGGGAATTTGTCAGTAGGATCAAACTGACCAAGTCATCTAAATGGGGATGTAGGGGAGAACATTTCATTTACTTATTCCAGAGAAATGTAATTTTTTTTTTTAATAAGACATTGGATCAGGCATTTTATTCAGATTCCTATCACCTATATGCCCCTACGAACAGCTTAGGCTAGTTTCACACATCCGGCTTCTCGCCGTTTTGCCGGATTCGGCGCACACCAGTACAGTGCATACAGAACAGCATCAGCGCCGCAACGTCCGGGTCACATGCTCCGGTCACATGACAGCATGTGACATGCGCTTGTCGCACTGCCATTGTACTGTATACACTGTACTGGCATGCACCGAATCTAGCAAAACAGCGAAAAGCCGGATGTGTGAAACCGGCCTTAGGAGGGTCGATCCTACTGATTGTATTACAATGGCGTTGAACTTTATTCTCTCTATCCCTATACTGGATGGTCGCCGTGTATTCACTTTTGCAATTGTAATCCGACAAAAAAAAAAAAAAATTTGAGGGAGAAAATTAGCTCATGTTTAGAGCTCATTGTATCAAAGCCTATATAAAAGCCAATTGTATACTAGAAACAAGAATTCCAAAAATGTGATCGTTTTGGATGAGTCAGACTCCATATACAAACCCAATATAAAGTGCTCTCTACAAAGCCAGAATGAGTCAACACATTATGCTTCTCCATGATTAGTGTGTCAGGCACAATTACTTATTCCTAATTGGGCAATCATTGCAGGCTATTGAGGCAGACACAGAATGCACACGTATCAGAGCACTTGTCACAAGCTGTACGCTTAATACAGGGGACAATACTAGACCTCTAAAAAAAAATGTTTTTTTTCAATAATCCACAATCCTCAGGTATTTCTGGGCGCTACAGCAACTGTTGCCCACATCTAGAGCTCCTGGCACATATTTCTATCACCAGTCTGAAGACTAACACCTTTACAGTAGTGCTGAGTCATCATCCACAAGGAAAGGTGACTTGGTGACATGGCAGGTGTGTGGCCAGAGCGACACTACAAGCCTCAGCAGTAACGTCTGCAGTCAGGATATCATTGCCTCATAAGGGAAAGGTGACAGTCTTCTGGCCACTGACTGCCAATATACTGAACCATAGTTAGGTTAAGGAATGTTGTCACATCCTTTCCTCAGGAGATACACATAGCATCACCACAGCCAGGAGAAACAGAAACTGGAACAGAAGCTGGAGTCACATCTGCACTATGACTACCAGATTTCTAGCTCACAGTGGATTCACCCAAATATGAGGGGTGAACAGACCCTAAATTAGAAGGCTAGCCAGGAGGTACTTGTCCTGGGCGCTCTAATGAACAGCAAGCAGGACAGAAGAGCTCGGACATGTACGAAGGGGACTGAATAGTCACTCACTAACCCTCCTGTGCCAGAGCTAAGCGGAAAATGGGGCTTGCAGGATCCAAAATAGCTGGTGAACATTAAGTTAAAGGGAACCTACCATCAGTTTGACCCTATGAACAAATGCCACCACCTGTTTTTTTTGCTGCATTCTTCAAGTGCGCATCAGTGCCTGACTCCCCCTGTATGACCCCAAAAATACAATTTGATATTCTCCTGCACTGTATATAAATTAGGATTGTTGGGTCAGATAGGCCTGCGAGTCTAGTGCAGAGAAGTGAGATCTTGGTTCACTATGCGGACGAAGGACACGTAATCCACATCAAAAGCAGGAGGACATGACTAGTAACAGAGGAGGGACAGACGCCGCTGCGAAAACGCCCACTGGAGCAGACCACCCTAATTTATATACAGCACAAGAGCATATCAAATGGGATTTTTTTTTGGGAGGGGGGGGGGGGGGTGAGGTGCTAATAGAAACGTTTGTAAAATGCAGCAAAAGAACAGTGAAAAGGTGGTGCCATTGGCTCATAGGGCCACAAACTGGTGACAAGTTCCCTTTGAAGTATTGTGGTACTTTTACCCACAGTCAATTTTAAAGAAATTGATCTTAGAGAATGGTGAAGTAGGGCTTGCAAGGCTGCGCCAAATGACCACTCTGAATATGGAGAGTTAATGTTCCTTTATTTCATCTTTAGGTCGACGCGTTTCCGGAGTCTCAGCTCCCTTCCTCAGGACACACAGGACAAAAGTAAATCAAATCTTTGTCCTGTGTGTCCTGAGGAAGGGAGCTGAGACTCCGGAAACGCGTCGACCTAAAGATGAAATAAAGGAACATTAACTCTCCATATTCAGAGTGGTCATTTGGCGCAGCCTTGCAAGCCCTACTTCACCATTCTCTGTTATCAGCCGTTTTGGGTGCTGCTGCCGTTGGCCGTGTTTATTGCCTGCTCAGTGGTTGTGACTCTCACAACTTACGGGGTGAGTGAATTTCTTTAATTACCCCACGTATTTCTCAGATAAGACCCTATTTTGCGCTTTCTTTCCACAGTTCTCTGTGGAAAGAAATTGATCTTGGAAGAATATATATATATATAAAAAAAAAAAAAAAAAAAAAGTATAGGGGATACTACAGCATGGCAATTCATTTTTAATTAAAACATTTCTTTAAAAAAAAAAATAAAAAACCCCAACAGGTATGGCAATGTTTACCTCACAAAAAAAAAATCAGCCAGTGGTCTGATGCTTACCAGTCCGTATACCATACTATTTTACTTTCTCCCCTAGTCAGGAGATGAGGTATGATCAGACCATGTCCCTGTACAGTCAGACACATCCATTACACAGAACATAGCAGGGACACACACATTTATTTTTTAAAAAAAAAAAAAAAACACATCCAATTGTGGAGATTATTATTACTCCAAGATCTATTGCTTAAAAGGAACTTTACTTGTAAGACAACCCCTTTAACAATCAAAGGCTTAGATCAGGCTGCCGTGAGAGGCCACAGGCCATAATGCCAGGTCTGGCAATGTCTCCCATCTATGGGGCCATAAGGTCAGAGGCAGTCAGCCCATGTGTGGAATGTGAAATACGCCAGTGTGAACTGGGCCCGAGGCAAGAAAAGCCCAGTTCTGTTATGTAACGGCCACTGCTCCCAGGGGCGCCCTAACGCCCCCTCAATAGTGTACAGGAGCCGAGTACTGAGGGCAGCTCTCCCGGGCATCATATAAGTGCATTGTATGGGTACACTGCCCTCACATGACACTTTACGGCTAGGGGACCGTTATTCATAGCGGGAGTCTCTGCCCTGATACTGGCGCACTCGGTACACATGAGCCCCCTAATCTCCACTGACCCCAATGCTGCCTGCCCGCTGACCCCTCCGTGCACAAAGCCACTTACCAGCCTCCCGCCGACAGACAGCAGCCACCAGCAGCGAGCCGAGCACTGACTTATAGCGCAGCGCCGACCCGAGCTACGCCTCTCTGCCGCTCTGCTACACGACACGCTTTGCTATTGGTCAGCACTCCTCACGTGGTTTTTTAAGCGCACGTGGAAGGCTGTTGTCTTACAGAGACCATGACGTCACTTCCGCTGAGAGCGTTTGGTCGGACTGTCGTCACTCGCGCGGGAAGAGCAGAGTGTGTGGGTGGAGCTGGCCGGGGAGTAAAGTCCTAGTGTGCGCTCCGTGAGCGGCTATCTGGAACAGGATGGCGGGTCAGCAGATTCCTTCTGGCTGTATAAATTAGCGAGTTATTAATAACTAGTGACAAGGTTAGGGCAAGAAAGGTCACCGGGTCACTTAGGATTAGAGGTTCTGCCCTCATCAAAAATGGCAGCTGCACGTCTGCTCCTGCTGATAGCCAGTGCCAGGTGAGCGCAGGCTGTGCTCGGGGAGTCAGGTGCCCGGATGCGGAAGAGCAGGAGCGCTGCCCCTGGGTATTGTGCCCCTCGTGTCGGTGGTCGGCCCTGTGTACAGCGGACAGCACGTGGTAGCGGCGAGGTGTGTATGGAAGGAGCTCTGTAATGGTCTCCAGCCATAGTCTGTGTGCGGCGCCACTGCTGCAGAGAGTGCTGGGGACAGCGAAAGTCACCCCTCACTCTCTGCCTGGGGGCTTGTGCGGATAGTGTGCGCACCTGACCTAGGTGGGGTGATGCCCTGGTGCTCTGCGGAGCAGGATGAGTCTTTAGGCATTAAAGGGAACCTGTCACCTTTTTTGGTGTATAAGCTGCGGCCACCACCACCAGGCTCTTATATACAGCATGTTAGAATGGTGTATATAAGGGCTCAGGCCGGGGGTATAACATGAATAACACTTTATGATACTTGCCTAACGGTCGCGCGGTGGGCCTTATGGGTGTCTCCGGTGTCGAAGCCGCCTCTTTCGGCCATCTTTGTCCTTCTGTAGCCGGGGTGCATGACGCGTCCGACGCCATCCACACTCGCCGGCATTGAGGTCCTGCGCAGGTGCACTTTGATCTGCCCTGATCAGGGATCAAAGTATTGTAGTGCGCCTGCGCAGGACCGGCGAGTGTGCATGACGTAGGACGCATCATCCACCCAGGCTTCAGAAGGAGGACAAAGATGGCCGAAAGAGGAGGTGCCGGCACCGGACAGCAGAGACGCCCATATGGCCCACCGCAGCGACCGTTAGGTAAGGATTATAAAGTGTTCTCACAGCGGCCTGGGCTCTTATATACAGCATGTTAGCATGTTGTATATAAGATCCTGGTGGTGGTGGCCGCAGCTTATAGCCAAAAAAGGGGTGACCGGTTCCCTTTAAAGAGTTATTCCCATCTCCAAGTTCCTATCCCAAAATGTAGTAGGTGTAATAATAATATTAGCGAATACCTCCAATTAGAAATGTGGTATAGCTCTCCTAATATAGCCATGACTATTACCTCATGTGCAGGGCAAGGTTACAAGCAACTAACTCACTGAGTGGATGTGGCCATGAACTCCTAATCTGCATATATAACAGCCTTTGGACTCAGAGATTCATGCAGGCAACATCATAAAAATCAGTTGTTTGATCAATAAATAAATTAAAAACTAAATAAAATAAATATATACAAACAGGGAACATATACATAGCCGAAGAATGGGGCTTTAGGAACTAGTATGTCTAAGGCCTCTTTCACACATCAGGTTTTCTCCATCAGTCACAATCCATTTTGTGACTGATGCTACAGATACGTCGCAGATTGAGGTAAAACTGATGACTGATCCGGTAAAAAAATGGATAGTCATACCATTTTTTTCCCTAACCAGCAGTGATTTTACAACACTTCTGGGCATGCTCGGTTATAAAAAAAAAAAAAAGGAATCTGATGACGGATCCTTCGCCCATAGGCTTCCATTACAACAAACGATGGATCTGTCGCAGTCCGTTTGGTTTTTTTTTCGACGCACACAAAAAACATTACTATGGATGTTGTCTCCGTCATATTTGTCGACGGATCCATCGAATGACAGATGTAACATGAGGCCTTCTGTCGCTAATACGAGTCAATGAGAAAAAAACGGATCCAGCACAGGATGCTTTTTTTCACATTTCGACGGATTGTGGCTGATGGCAAAAAACGGATAGTGGCCTAAGACTAGTGATCAAGACACGTATCTACCAGTATTGGTACACACACACACACACACACACCCACCCCATCAATGTGCTGATATAGTGAGTGTACAATACAATGAGGGGTCACAGGCTGACTGTCCCTCCAGCTCACCATGTGTATGTTACCTCAAATCTTTATTTTTATATAGCGCTAACATATTCCGCAGCGCTTTACATACATTGGCAACACTGTCCCCATTGGGGCTCACAATCTAAATTCCCTATCTGTATGTCTTTGGAGTGTGGGAGGAAACCGGAGTACCCGGAGGAAACCCACGCAAACACCAGGAGAACATACAAACTCCTTGCAGATGGTGTCCTTGTTGGGATGTTACCTTTTTTTTTAATATATATTTTTTTAATCTATTTATAAACACAATCATTTTAATGTTGCTGCCTGCATGAATCTCTTTAACCCCAGGTAATTCCATGGGGTTTGCTATATAGTCAGTTTCTGTCATGCACTGAAAAATGTTTCTGGACCTTAGTGATTTCAATATTATTACACCTACTACATATTGCGATAGGATTTTGGAGATGGGAATACCACTTTGTTGTCCAGTGAATTGTATGGAGCAATACCAGATGTGACTTTCCCCATTGGTGTTACGTGGAGGACACTGTTCTGCGGTCTTGTGATGGTTTTTGGGGCCTCATTGCTTTTCCATTTGAATCCATTGGCATACTTGAGGACCAGAAGTTTGTGGGCATTAGCGACCAGACTTAGTGGGCTCATGTTCACACCCTCTTACTCATGTCAATACTGCAATTATGCCCCCAATGAATATACAAAGATTTCAGTATTCTGTTATATATGTTATAGGCAATGTATGAAAACCCAGCATTCTATAGAATACCTAGGCAATGTATACAATCCCTATAGTTTCAGGCAAGGTATGAAATATCTGTGTTCTATACTTTCCCTAGGCATTACATAAAATGTCTAGGTATTATAAAGAATGACAAGAACTGCTCAGGCAAAGTCTGATATAATGTCCAGATTGAAAAAGTTAAGCCTGCTTTACACCATATGATCCAGCATACAATATCGTATGCGATCGTACCCGCCCCCATCGTATGTGCGGCACGTTCAATTTGTTGCCCGTGTCGCACAAACGAATAACCCCCGTCACACGTACTTGCCCGTCCATACGACCTCGATGTGGGCGGCGAACGTCCACTTCCTGGAGTGGGAGGGACGTTCGGCGTCACAGCGACGTCACGCGGCAGCCGGCCAATAGAAGCGGAGGGGCGGAGCTGAGCGGGACGTAAACATACCGCCCACCTCCTTCCTTCCGCATTGCCGGCAGGAGCCGCAGGACTTAGGTAAGATCTGTTCATCGTTCCCGGGGTGTCACACACTGCGATGTGTGCTACCCCGGGTACAATGAACAACCTGACGTTCAATTTTTAGGAAATGAACGACGTGCATGCGATGAACGTTTTACCGTTCAATCGCACATAGCTATTACACACTACAATGTACCTTACGATGCCGGATATGCGTCACTTACGACGTGACCCCGCCGACACATCGTAAGATATATTGTAGCATGTAAAGCGCCCTTTAGCCATTACATAAAATGTCTGGGTGCCCAGATTGGAAACGTTAGCCATTACATAAAATGTCTAGGTATTATAAAGAATGTCAAGAACTGCTTAGGGCAAAGTCTAATATAATGCCCAGATTGGAAAAGTCTTTAGTAACTAACAGTCAAAAAACTATTGAAAGAAGTAACAAATAGTCAAAAAACTAATGACAGAAGAAATCCTAAATGAACAACAGGATATCATTACTGGGAAAAAGAAGAATCAGAAGTGTAATTCCTGACCATTAACAGCACGGGAGGCTAGAATGGCATTTTAATGCTAAAGGCAACTGAGCCATTTTCACAGATCTGCTGCTGCCTGCTCTGTCCACCTACTTTTGGATGCTAAGGGCAACTAAGCCCAAGAAACGTATGAACATCTGATATATTTCAGACTTTGACGACCCATTTCCGACAATGTATACATTGCCTAGATATTCTATAGAATGTCTATTTTTACACATTGCCGGTAACATATACAATAAATGTCACATGACCACTAATGAAAGATCCCCATACTTGTGATCATGTGCAGAGTAGCTTCTTACTATACAGAAGAGAAAGTGGTCATGATGCAAGTAGGGAAATCACTTCTGAGCGGTTACGTGATGACTATCGAAACTGTGGAACAACTGAATCCTAACAGTGTTGATATTACACACGTTTTGTTAAAATGCTCCAAAAATCTGAAAAGTGTCAGGAAAAGCAGTATGTATAATATGCATGTTTATTGTGCATTTCTATGCAGCATTTTTACTAGTGTTAGTCATGTAGTCATATGAATAGGGGAAAAGCGCTGCAAAGATGATGAAAGAAGTGGCGTATTGTGTCTTGGCAAAGAAACAGAAGAGCTCAAGATACGTGCGGAATAACTGCATCTGCATGAGGGGTAGAAAATCTCATTGATTATGCTGGTTTTGTAAAACGCTGCCGGCATGCCGGCTGTGAGCATGCATTTAGCATTCCAGCGTGGCACTCCCCTGGCTAACTTTTAACTTGCCCAGGAAAACACCTTTAACCCCTTCAGCCCCCAGCCTGTTTTCACCTTAAAGACCCGGCCATTTTTTGCAATTTTGACCAGTGTCACTTTGACAGGTTATAACTCTGGAACACTTCAACGGATCCTGGCGATTCTGACATTGTTTTTTCGTGACATATTGTACTTCATGTCAGTGGTAAATTTAGGCCGATATGTTTTGCGTTTATTTGTGAAAATTTCGGAAATTTAGCGAAAATTTTGAAAATTTTGCAATTTTCAAAATTTGAAATTTTATGCCCATAAATCTGAGAAATATGTCACACAAAAAAGTTACTAAATAACATTTCCCACATGTCTACTTTACACCAGCGCAATTTTTGAAAAAAAAAAAAATTCCGTTAGGAAGTTAGAAGGGTTCAAAGTTCATCACCAATTTCTCATTTTTCCAACAAAATTTACAAAAAAAAATTGTTTAGGTACCACATCACATTTGGAGTGATTTGAGAAACCTAGGCGACAGAAAATACCCAAAAGTGACCCAATTCTAAAATCTGCACCCCTCACTCTGCTCAAAACCACATCCAAGAAGTTTATTAACCCTTTAGGAGCTTCACAGCAACCAAAGCAATGTAGACGAAAAAATGAAAATTTTACTTTTTTAACACAAAAATGTTACTTTAGCCATAAAAATTAGTATTTTCACAAGGGTATCAGGAAAAATGCATCATAAAATGTATCGTGCATTTTCTCCTGAGTACGCAGATACCCCATATGTGGTGGTAATCAAATGTTTGGGCGCACGGCAGGACTCGGAAGGCAAGGAGCGCAATTTGAATTTTTGAGTGCAAAATTAGCTGCACTCATTAGCGGACGCCATGTCGGGTTTGAAGACCCCCTGAGGTGCCTAAACAATGGAGCTCCCCCACAAATGACCCCATTTTGGAAACTAGAGCCCTCAAATATTTTTTCTAGATGTTTGATGTGCACTTTGAACCCCTGGGGGCTTCACAGAAGTTTATAACGTTGAGCCGTGAAAAGAAAAAAAAAATTTTTTACCACAAAACTGTTGCTTCAACCAGGTAGCTTTTTTTATCACAAGGGTATCAGGAAAAAATGCACCATAAAATTTATGGTGCATTTTCTCCTGAGTACGCAGATACCCCATATGTGGTGGAAATCAAATGTTTGGGCGCACGGCAGGACTCGGAAGGCAAGGAGCGCCATTTCACAGCAAAATTGGTTGGAATTATTAGCGGACGCCATGTTTCATTTGGAGACCCCCCTGAAGTGCCTAAACAATGGAGCCCCCCCACAATTGACCCCATTTTGGAAACTAGACCCCTCATGGAATTTATCTAGCTGTTTAGTGAGCACTTTGAACCCCTGGAGGCTTCACAAGCGTTTGTAATGTTCAGCCGTGAAAATATTTTATTCTTTTTTTTACCACAAAATTGTTTTTTCAAACAGGTAGCTTTTTTTTCCACAAGGGTATCAGAAAAAAATGCACCATAAAATGTATTGTGCAATTTCTCCTGAGTACGACGATACCTCATATGTGGTGGAAATCAATTGTTTGGGCGTACGGCGGGGCTCAGAAGAGAAGGAGCGCCATTTCACAGTAAAATTGATTGGAATTATTAGCAGACGCCATGTTTCATTTGGAGACCCCCCTGAGGTGCCTAAACAATGGAGCTCCCCCACATGTGATCCCATTTTGGAAACTAGCCCCCCCCCCCCCATACAAAAAAAATTAGTTTGGCGAAATAAAAAATACAGACATCAGTAAAAAAAAAAAAAAAAAAGAGCGCCTGCCACTAAGACCAGTGCCAAACGTGAGAGCAATGCACGAGTCTCGTATCGCATCATCCACTGCAGTCTGGAAGCGAGCAACTGCGCTAGATAATGCGATGCGAGAGGGCGGGGCGGCAGATGAGAAAGAGCGCAGCGGATGGAAGATGGGAAAGGGCGCAGCGGGTGGAAGATGGGAAAGGGCGCAGCGGATGGAAGATGGGAAAGGGCGCAGCGGGTGGAGGAGCGGCAGAGGATGGGAAAGGGCGCAGCGGATGGATGATGGGAAAGGGCGCAGCGGGTGGAAGATGGGAAAGGGCGCAGCGGATGGAAGATGGGAAAGGGCGCAGCGGGTGGAGGAGCGGCAGAGGATGGGAAAGGGCGCAGCGGATGGATGATGGGAAATGGCGCAGCGGATGGAGGAGCGGCAGAGGATGGGGGGGGTGAGATGGGGATACCTACCTTACAGGATGGATCTAGGCAGCAGAATCACAGCAGACAGAAGAGGCAGCAGATGAAGGAGGGTGAAAAGGATGGGAGAGAGCAGGCAGCAGATCAGGGAGGGGGGCAGAGTCTGATGGGAGGGGGGAGGCAGCACATGGGGGGGGAGGCAGCACATGGAGGGAGGGGGGAGGCAGCACATGGGGGGGGAGGCAGCACATGGGGGGGGAGGCAGCACATGGGGGGGAGGCAGCACATGGGGGGGGGAGGCAGCACATGGGGGGGGAGGCAGCACATGGGGGGGGGAGGCAGCACATGGGGGGGGGAGGCAGCACATGGGGGGGGAGGCAGCACATGGGGGGGGAGGCAGCACATGGGGGGGGGAGGCAGCACATGGGGGGGGAGGCAGCACATGGGGGGGGAGGCAGCACATGGGGGGGGGGGCAGCACATGGGGGGGAAGGCAGCACATGGGGGGGGAGGCAGCACATGGGGGGGGAGGCAGCACATGGGGGGGGAGGCAGCACATGGGGGGGAGGCAGCACATGGGGGGGAGGCAGCACATGGGGGGGAAGGCAGCACATGGGGGGAAGGCAGCACATGGAGGGAGGGGGGAGGCAGCACATGGGGGGGGGAGGCAGCACATGGGGGGGGAGGCAGCACATGGGGGGGGAGGCAGCACATGGGGGGGAGGCAGCACATGGGGGGGAGGCAGCACATGGGGGGGAGGCAGCACATGGGGGGGAGGCAGCACATGGGGGGGAGGCAGCACATGGGGGGGAAGGCAGCACATGGAGGGGGGGAGGGGAGGCAGCACATGGGGGGGGAGGCAGCACATGGGGGGGGAGGCAGCACATGGGGGGGGAGGCAGCACATGGGGGGGGAGGCAGCACATGGGGGGGAGGCAGCACATGGGGGGGAGGCAGCACATGGAGGGGGGAAGGCAGCACATGGAGGGGGGAAGGCAGCACATGGAGGGGGGGAGGGGGAGGCAGCACATGGAGGGGGGGGGAGGGGAGGGGAGGGGGGAGGCAGCACATGGAGGGGGGGAGGGGAGGCAGCACATGGAGGGGGGGAGGGGAGGCAGCACATGGAGGGGGGAAGGGGAGGCAGCACATGGAGGGGGGGAGGGGAGGCAGCACATGGAGGGGGGGAGGGGAGGCAGCACATGGAGGGGGGGAGGGGAGGCAGCACATGGAGGGGGGGAGGCAGCACATGGAGGGGGGGAGGCAGCACATGGAGGGGGGGAGGCAGCACATGGAGGGGGGGGAGAGGAGGCAGCACATGGAGGGGGGGAGGGGAGGCAGCACATGGAGGGGGGGAGCCGATTAGGTGCAGTGGCAGCCGATGGAGGCGGCGGCCGATCGGGTGCAGCGGCGGCTGAAAAAGGTGGGTGCGACTGAAAGGGGACGGTGGCGGCAGGGACAGCGGCGTGGCGGGCAGCAGAGGTGGATCGGCGGGCAGGGACAGCGGCGGGAACAGCGGCGTGGCGGGCAGGGACAGCGGCGTGTAAAGCGGCGTGGCGACCAGCGGTGGATCGGCGGGGAGCGGCGGTGGATCTCGGCGGGGAGCGGTGGTGGATCTCGGCGGGGAGCGGCGGTGGATCTCGGCGGGGAGCGGCGGTGGATCTCGGCGGGGAGCGGCGGTGGATCTCGGCGGGGAGCGGCGGTGGATCTCGGCGGGGAGCGGCGGTGGATCTCGGCGGGGAGCGGCGGTGGATCTCGGCGGGGAGCGGCGGTGGATCTCGGCGGGGAGCGGCGGTGGATCTCGGCGGTGGATCTCGGCGGGGAGCGGCGGTGGATCTCGGCGGGGAGCGGCGGTGGATCTCGGCGGGGAGCGGCGGTGGATCTCGGCGGGGAGCGGCGGTGGATCTCGGCGGGGAGCGGCGGTGGATCTCGGCGGGGAGCGGCGGGGGATCTCGGCGGGGAGCGGCGGGGGATCTCGGCGGGGAGCGGCGGTGGATCGCGGCGGTGGATCTCGGCGGGGAGCGGCGGGGGATCTCGGCGGGGAATCTCGGCGGGGAGCGGCGGGGGATGGGGGTGCTATAACTTACCGATGGGCACCTGCAGCGACCGCTCTCATCAGCTTTCACGGACGGAGTGAAGCTGAGGGTAGCGGTGACGGCACAAGATCCACAGTGATTGGGAGAGATCGGTCACAAGGCCGGTCTCTCCAATCAGAGCTGGGGGCGGGTGAAACAAAGTTCACCCAGCTCCAGCCAGTCATCAGTGCTACAGCAGCACTGATTATGGCTGGATTGCAATGTGTTAGCCATTTTCAATGGCTGACACATTACAGTGACTGTAATTGGCTGAGCGGCGTTCGTCAGCCAATCACAGCCTCTGTAGGTTCGGGGAGGAGGCACCACCCCTCCTGAGGTCAGGCAGAGGTCCCCTCCTTCCCGAATCCACCGTTTAGGTAAACAAATTTCACTCCCAGGGGCTCCGGGACCGCGATTTCGCCAGGACGTACTGAGTACGTCATGGGTCGTTTAGCACCATGTGACCATGACGTACTCAGTACGTCCAAGGTCGTTAAGGGGTTAAAGATACTGTGCGAGCTGCTACATGCTGCCCGATCCATAGGCCACATGTATGATCAAAGCCAGGTGTGTTTGACTCTGAAATCACTCAGCAGTTCAGAGAAAAGCATAGTTTAAAGGGGTTGTCCACTTCTGGGGACACTTTCCATGCACATTAAGCTTTAGGTCAGAAATCAGTTGAGAGGAGCTCAGAAAAAGATATGAGTTAGAAACTGTCCTATTGGACTCTCAAAGTGAGCTCACTAATGGATTCTCAATTAACTTATTCTGCAGCCAGCAATAAACAGTGCCACGTAGAGCCTTTGATGATGGAAACCTATTAATGAAACCCAATTAAAAAAAAAATTGGTCAACAATACATGCATTTTGGTAAAAAAAAAAAGGTCACCAAAGGTGGATAACCCCTTTTTAAAAGCCGCTGAGGTCTGAGCCACATGGGAGGCTGGTCGGAGAGGAAGGTCGCTGGTACTTCTACTCGCCCACTGCCTGTGAGTGAAAGGTGTCTGTCTGCGCTTGTACAACAAGACCTGTCATTCCAGGGCAGCAGGTGGGGCTGAGCCGCCTCGGACACACCCTCCCAGGTCGGTCCACAGCGCCTTCCAAAAACTTCACCACTCATCAAATGTTTTTTTTTTGTTTTTTCCTCCCCTTCTTCCAAGAGCCATAATATTTTTATTTTTCCATCGGTATAGCCATATGGGGGCGTTTTTTGAGTTGTACTTTTGAATGACATTGTGTAATTGTTGGGGCAGGTGGCTGATTTATAATTTGGATGACTGCCAGCTAATGTATATGGGAGGCTTTACAGAAAGGGATCGGCATACTTGCATTATCGGGGACCGGAATCTCGTGGGTGTGACCGGCCGGAGTTAGTGGTCTGTTGATAAATGGAGACAGAATAATTTGCATATTTATTGTACATCACCTAGTACTGAAATCTCTGTATATTCATTGGGGCATATTTGCAGTATTGACCAAAGGAAGTGGGTGTGAACACAAGCCCACTAACTCTGCTCATGAACTTCTGCTACCCAATACTATAAGTATGCCAATAGATCCAACTGGAGAAGCAACGAGATCCCAAAGAACATCACAAGACCGCAGACCCGTGTCCTCCACGTAACACCAGTGGGGAACGTTACAACCTGGAACTGCTCCACACAATTTAGTAGACATTCATTCTGCCACATATTGTACTAAAAAACAGAAAAAAGAAATTCAAAGTGCAGTGAAATTGCAAAAAAAAGTGTAATGCCATGAATTTTATTTACCATGTTCGCTGTATGGTAAAACTGGCCTGGCAGTGTGATTCTCCAATTCAGTACAAGTTTGTAGATGCCAAACGTATAGTTGTATTTTTATTTTCACTAACAAAAAAATTTAGAATCTTGTCACCAAAAAAATTGTGCTTTTGTCACCATTTTCTGAAACCAGTAGCGTTGTCATTTTTCAGGATCTGGGGCTCAGTTACTGATTATTTCCTTTCTCACCTTTTCATTGGGGGACACAGACAGTGGGTATTATGGTGTCTCCAGGGGAGGCGTGACACTAGATTGAAAAAGTGTTAGCTCCTCCTCCCACAGCATATACCCTAGCTAGGCAGGAAACTAGCTCAGTTTTTTCTAGTGTCAGCAGGGAGGCTGACATGTCTGGCCTGAGCTCTACTAGTGCCTTAGGCCAGCTTATTTTGTTTTTATTTTTACTTTTTATTTTGTTTTATTCATTCTATTTTTGATATAGGGCAATACCAGGGTGCCTTGCCACCCCCGTTCCCCCCCGTGTATGGGCAGAGGAAACCTGGCGTGCACAAGCCGTCAGTCTTCCCTCGCGCCCAAGTGGTCGGGTCTGCGTACCCCTCCAGGCTCCCTGGAAGCACCTCACACCAAGGTAGCTCCAGAGGGCTGAGCAGAGCCAAGGACCTGCTTCAGCCTTGAGCCGAAGATGCGTCCCTGAGATCCCCGCATCCATCACCGACGCGTCTTCAGACGGAGCCAGGAGCAGGTAGGGAGACGAGTCATCTGTCCCCTGCATCCAAACCGCCGCCTGGAAAGGCGCCGGTGGGCCGATATAGGCCGTGATCCCGGGGAGCATCATTAATTTAGCCCCCGGCTATGGCCTGCATTCTAGCTACGCCCCCTCTCACTGCTCTGGAAGCCGCTCCCTCACTCAGGAGCAGCTCCTTTCCGATTGGCCGTCACACTTAGTCCCAGCCCTGAGACCAATCAGTCTCCGGGGGCAGTCTCTCTCATGCATGCTGCCAGAAACACTGGACGCCATTTTCCACGTGGGGAGCAGACTCGGATGAGATCGCCTCCTTGGCTCTGCAGTTCTGCAGCACTATATACCGCTGTGCTCAGCGGTATATCGCTGTCTCTCTAGCGGAGTGCGCCTGCTGGCTTGTGGTGTATATCAGCTATTAGCGGTATATACTGGCTCTGCCTGCAGGTATATGCCGACTGTTTGACAGTATATGCCATTTTGCTATCGGTACATACCGGGTGTGCATAGCAGTCACTTTATAATACTGCTAGTGGCTCCTCACTCATACTAACAGCGACATATCCCTATATAGGGCTGTAGGACTCTGTTGCTGACATGCGTAACCGCAAGGGTGATAAAGCTTCCCAGGCGTCCTCTACGGACCTGTATTATGCTTGTACCACCTGTGGACGCTCGTTTTCTAATGGCCGAAGCTATCCACTATGCCGGGGCTGCGATGGCCCTACTTTTCAAATACAATTTGATATATTCAAGGGGTCAATTTTATCTCAAAAAAAGGCTGCGATGGCCCTACTAACGTGTCACAACAGACCCAGTTGCCGGACCAGGAGGCCGCGCAGGTTTTGGATTCTGCCCCGGCCACCGGCCAGGCAGCACCCCCGTCTGATGACTTAATGCCTGCATGGGCTCTTCTAATGTCTAAAAGGTTAGATGACCTTGCCGCTCAGATATCCCAGCCGTCCTCAGGCTCCCACAGCCTTCCCCCGGCCCAGCTCCCTCAGAGGAGCCCGCCTGCTTCGTCTGGTCCCTCTTCCCCTGAACGTAAAAAGGCTCTTTCCGAAAGGCGCCATTGCGACCTCTATGCCTCATCCGACTCGGACGATAGTCAGTCTGACCAAGGTTCCGTGACTGTTAGTAGTCACAATTCTCAAGACTCTGACTCTGATTCAGATGTCCTTCCTGAGTCTAGGCATATAGAAGACACACTAATTTCGGCTGTCAATCTCTCTGTCGATCTCTGATCAGCCTCCTGACCCGACTTCTCAGATGGCAATCAAACGGCCCAAGAAGCCTCCTAAGTCCTTTGCCCAGGATCCGTTTTTTCGGCAAATTATATCTAAACGGTGGGATCACCCTGATAGAAGTTTTAATAAAAAAAACCCTTCTCTTCATTCGCTTATCCCTTTCCCTCTGAAATGGTTAAGCCCTGGTCAGTACCCCCCGTTGTGGATCTGCCAGTATCCAGACTGGCTAAACACACAGTCATGTCTGTTTCAGACAACGTGTCTCTCAAGGACTCATCCGACCGTGCAGTTGACGCTGCGGTCAAATCTATTTTCCAAGCTTCGGGCTCCTCTCTTTGCCCCCTGTTTGCCTTAACATGGGTCGCGAGAGTTATGGGTGTGTGGAGCAAGAACCTACGCAGGATGCTTCGCTTTTGTAATGTTCCCCCGGCGGCTTTTGAGATCCTTGATTTGTGCTCTCTAGCCTCTAATTATTTTCTTCACGGCTCCCTAGATGCAGCTAGTTTGTCAGCCCTAACGGCGGCCAATGCTGTCTTTGCCCGCAGAGTCCTTTGGCTAAAAATATGGAATGCAGACAGTGCCTCCAAGAAATCCGTGTCCACACTGCCCTTCGATGGCCTGCGTCTGTTTGGAGAATCCTTGGACAAACTCATCTCTGAGACGACGGGTGGTAAAAGTACCATTCTACCTCAAAAGCGGTCTGTATTCAGGAATTTTAAAAAATCTCCTTGGCGCAGGCAGTCCTTTCAGCCTTCCCCCCCCCCCAAAAACCATCAGCCCAAGGATTGTCCCAACGCTCGGATCGAGGATCCGGTCCCTCAAGGGGCTCTTCCTGGCGTTCCCACTCCAAGCAACCTAAACCCAAAGGACCTCGCTCTGTACAGGCCCCCTCAGCATGACGCCAGGTATCCTCAGATCCGACTCCTGTTGGAGGGCGGCTTCTGCTTTTTCGGGATATCTGGCTAGACCACACTCACGATGCTTGGGTTCGAGAAATCGTCACCTCAGATTACAAGATCGATTTCCATTCTTTGCCGGCCAACAGGTTTCTGCGTTCTTGTCTTCCAAAGTCCAAAACGCAAAGCCAGGCCTTATTTCAGGCCATAGCCTCTTTACAGAAAGCAAACGTTATCATTCCAGTGCCCCTGGAATAGTTCGGCAAAGGTTTCTATTCAAACCTTTTTGTCGTTCCCAAAAAAGATGGCTCTGTCCGCCCTATCTTGGACCTCAAACGGCTGAACAAATTCGTACGGATTCGAACTTTCCGAATGGAATCATTGAGAGCAGTGCTAGCCACCATGGAACCTGAGAATTCCTAGCTTCCATAGACGTTCAAGATGCTTATTTACACATTCCCATATGTGTCTCTCATCAACGGTTCCTTCGTTTTGCCGTAGAACACCGTCATTTCCAATTCAGGACCCTCCCCTTTGGGCTGGCCACTGCCTCGGGTCTTCACAAAGGTCATGGCGGCCGTCATGTCAATTTTACACCCCAGAGGCATCCTGGTCGTTCCCTATTTGGACGACCTACTTGTCAAAGGGAGCTCTCTTCAAGTTTGCTCAGAAAGCGTGCAGATTTGCCTAGACACTCTGTCAAGGTTAGGGTGGCATATCAACTTCAACAAGTCATCCCTTATTCCTCATCAGCGCATCACCTTTTTAGGTATGCTGATAGACACTGCTCAGTCCCGGGTTTTTCTTCCAGAAGACAGGTCTTCCCTGATCCGGGCCGCCCAATCGCTCCGCTCTCGCCGTCACACATCCCTTCGGAATGGAATGAGAGTGTTAGGCAAGATGGTGGCGGTCATAGAAGCCGTGTCCTTTGCTCAATTCCATCTGCGCCCTCTATAACTGGATCTTCTATCCTCCTGGGACAAGAATCCAGCTTCCCTAGACCGGTCAGTCCGCCTATCTCTGTCTGCGCTCAGCTCCCTCGTCTGGTGGACTCAAGCCTCATCCCTATCTTTCCGTGGGCGCAGTTCCGCCTACCCTACATCTTCCCTCCGTTTCCTCTCATTCCGAGAGTAATCAAGAAAATAAAAGCAAAGGGAATCCCGGTGATCCTCGTGGCCCCGGACTGGTCCAGGAGAGCCTGGTACCCAGAGCTTCTCGAACTGCTCGGCGACACTCCCTGGCGTCTTCCTGACCGCTCGGATCTTCTGTCGCAAGGTCCAATATTCCACCAGAATACAGCACAGCTGCATTTGACGGCGTGGCGCTTGAATCCTTGATTCTAGCCAAATCAGGTTTTTCTTCTAAGGTAGTTCATACCATGCTTAATGCTCGGAAGCCCTCCTCCGCCAGTATCTATCACAGGACCTGGAAGACCTATCTTTCCTGGTGTGACCGTCATAATCGGTCGCCCCTTACCTTTTCAATCCCTAATGTTCTTGCCTTTCTGCAAGACGGTCTGGACTCGGGACTGGCTCTCAGTACCCTTAAAGGACATGTTTCTGCCTTGTCAATATTTTTCCAGAAGCAGCTGGCTTCTCGCCCTCAGGTCCGTACCTTTCTTCAAGGGGTAGCGCATTTGGTCCCTCCTTATCGCCACCCCTTAGATCCCTGGGATCTGAATCTGGTTCTCTGAGCTCTTCAGCTTCCTCCCTTCGAACCTCTGAGAGATCTCTCTTCAACGGCTGTCCTGAAAGGTTGCCTTTTTAGTCGCCATTACCTCTATCAGGCGAGTGTCCGAACTAGTGGCTCTTTCCTGTTGCTCACCTTACCTGATATTCCATCATAAGGTGGTTCTTCGGCCTTCCCCCGCCTTTCTCCCAAAGGTCGTATCTTCTTTCCACTTAAACGAGGACATTGTGTTGCCATCATTCTGCCCGATCCCGGTCCACTCTTTTGAAAAAGCCCTTCACACTCTAGATCTCGTCAGGGCTCTGCGGATCTACATCTCCAGAACAGCGCTGTTGCGCAAGTCCGATGCCCTCTTCGTCCTCTCAGAAGGACACAAAAAGGGCAATCAGGCTTCTAAATCCACGATTTCTCGATGGATTAGGACTGCCATCTGTGAGGCTTACAAAGCACGAGGTGTTGTTCCTCCTCAATCTGTGTGGGACCACTGTACGCGAGCAGTGGGTGCTTCCTGGGCTATCCGCCATCAGGCTTTGGTGGCCCAACTTTGCAAGCCGCTAACTGGTCCAGTGTGCACATGTTTACAAAATTCTACAGAGTGCATACGCATGCCTCCGCGGATGCTGCTCTTGGAAGACAAGTCTTTCAGGCAGCAGTGGCCCATTTATAAGTGGCCACTGCTCGGTTTTTGACAGTGTTTTGATATGAGTTCACTGCACTTGCAGTCGTTAGTCAGCTCTTAGTCTGATGTTCTACACTGTTAATAGTTCAGTTCCCACCCAGGGACTGCTTTGGGACGTCCCACTGTCTGTGTCCCCCAATGAAAAGGCGAGAAAGGAAATGACATTTTTGTGTACTCACCGTAAAATGTCTTTCTTGGAGCCTTTCATTGGGGGACACAGCTCCCACCCTTGTGGTTTTGGTTGTCCTTCTCCTACTGCTTTTACACCAAACTGAGCTAGTTTCCTGTCTAGCCGGGGTTATATGCTGTGGGAGGAGGAGCTAACACTTTTTCAATCTAGTGTCACACCTCCCCTGGAGACACCATAATACCGACTGTCGGTGTCCCCCAATGAAAGGCTCCAAGGAAGACCTTTTACGGTGAGTACACAAAAATGTCATTTTTTGCGTCCTGCGCTGATATTTTTAATTATACAATTTTTGGTGTGTTGATCGCATGTTATTTCATTTTACTGCAATGTTTCGGCAACCAAAATTCCATTGCGCCATTTAACGATCAGATTATTTTATATTTTGATAGATCAGGCATTTCTTGGTACGTGAGACCTGCAGGCTTTTGTGCACTCTGTTCACTATTGTTTTCCTCCCATATATACATAGTAGGGGGACAGATGCCATGAAATACCCTGATGAGTGTATATGTACTATGGCCCCTTTGGTGGTAGATTGGCCCCTAATCGTAAAACTGAAGTAGATCCTAGTGGAAAGCTATGTTTTTGTATGTTTTTTTTCATGCAGGTTTTTGAGTTAATAGATGAATACTAAAGAGAAGTGAAACATTCTTAATAATAATCCTTTTGGGGGGCTCTATCCTGTTTTCAGTCCAGCAACCTGCATGAAAAATTGCTTCAAAACTGTGTGATTCTAGCCCGAGTCCCCTACATCTCCTGTATAATAAAGGGGTATAGCCCCCCTATATGTTGGAGACTTTACATCCATTTTAAAATGAAATAGTAAATTAAAATCTGGCAGAGATTTGTCGTTCTAGTGAGATAAATATCACATGTGCACTAATTTCCCTGCACATAGGAATTGCATGGTAGGGCCAATATTGTAGCGTTTTAGCTGCAATGTAATGTCAGTCTAGGGCTATGCCTATCTGTAGAGTAGGAGGTCTGAATGCTGCTGTCTCCACTGAGGGGCTTCACAGATCCCTGACTTGTATGGAGCAGATGTGGACGGTCTTGACCTCCACTCCTGCATAGAGGATAATATACTATTTTGGGAATAATCTTTTTACTGTAGAAGCCTATAACCCATTTAAACACTTGTTCCTGACGTTAAACCGTGTAATCTACCATTTCAGGAAAGCAACAGAATCCGAGTGAAATGCCAACCTGCCAGACAATGACTTACGAGTTGCATCATGCATCATCCCTGGAAAATATGCCTTTAGAAGAGCCATTAGCAGAGCCGTCTGACACTCTACATAGATGTAATGTGTATTTTAGCAATGAAGCACAAACCTCTGACAACTCACTGGTGTTCCCTGCTATTAAGCATACGATAGAGCAGCAGGGCTCGGCTGAGGAATCCGTCATAACCATCATTGTTCCAGAAGACATTGCAAAAAAAACAAGTATTTTGCCCATCTTACAGGATCATCACTTCACTCATGGGGAAAATCTGGATGTGGAGCACATTTCTTCCAATGACTCGGACACAGGTGATGAGTTTTTAGAAATGGAGCATTCGTACTGCAGACATGACAGGAAGCGTCTCCGGAAGACCATAACTAAACTCCAGGCCAAAATTGCGCTGCTAGAAGTGCAGGAGAATGTCACTCTTGGCCGCCTGAGCTTTTTAGAGGAGCTGATCGGACAGTTAAAAGAAGAAAACTTGTTATCAGATGAAAAGCTAAAAATTCTTGATAATTGTCAGAAAAACTTTTGATTTTGCAGTCATAGAATAAATGTGTTTACAGAATATTTATTACGGTTCATAGTCTACTTGAAATGCCAAACGCTGCTTTAACATGTCCATGTATCACGGCTCATGTACGGACTGTGATTTCTGGAGTGGCTGAACGCCGCATGTCCATGTATCACGGCTCATGTACGGACTGTGATTTCTGGAGTGGCTGAACGCCGCATGTCCATGTATCACGGCTCATGTACGGACTGTGATTTCTGGAGCGGCTGAGCGCCGCATGTCCATGTATCACGGCTCATGTATGGACTGTGATTTCTGGAGCGGCTGACCTCCGCAGCCACATGTCCTTGTATCACAGCTCATGTATGGACTGTGATTTCTGGAGCGGCTGAACTCCGCAGCCGCATGGGCCTCAAGGTGCAGTTGTTTCCATGGTTCTTTTTTCACATTAGTAATTTACAGACCATATTTTCAGTATACAATAAAATTTATTTCTGCTTGTATATACTCTATTGGTCTGATTTATCGCAGTGTTGTCTCCAGTTTTGCTCATTTTGGGTTTTTTATGCCAGTTTCCCCATGGTGGGTGTTTATTACACCTGAAATGTACTCCAGGCCCTAATGGAGACGGATGACACTTGTAAGATGCGTGTAAGTCAGTGATGGCTAAGGGCTGTTTCACACATCCGGCATTTCACCGGATTCAGCACACTCCGGTACAGTGTTAATACTGTACAACGGCATCGCGGCAAGCTCCGGTCACATGACAGCATGTGACCGGAGGTTTCTGCAATGCCATAGTACTGTATTACACTGTACTGGAGTGTGCTAGATCCAGTAATCCAGCGAAATGCCAGATGTGTGAACAGCCCTAACCACCGAGCTTGGTGTGACAAAATTAATATATATATATATATATATATATATATATATATATATATATATATATATATATATATATCTCTCGGGTGGTGTGTCACGTCTCGAAAAATCCATAATCTTGTGTTATTTGTAGCTCTAATAACAAAAAGATATCTGATAATGACTGCTGGAGGGGAGGGGGAGAGTAGATAATGATTATCTCCTCTGCCGCCCCCAGCAGTCATTATCTCCTATCCCCCCCCCCCCCCCATCAGTCATTATCATGTACCTTTATTTTATATCCAATATATAGGACAAGGTCCATTTGGGATGTCTAATGTGGATCTGTTTACTGCATTCATGTACAGGAGTTTTTCAGATGTGGACCTACCACTGGCATACATGTGGTAACTGGTCTCACTTGACTTTTAAGAGCAATGAACGGTAAAGGCTGGGTATGAACTGGTGCAATGTTTGTTTTCATGGCCAGCTCTTCAAAACTGTCATATGCAATTGTTGCCTCAGAATCTGACACACGGCCACCATATCTCCCGGGAGCGGAGGCTTGGAAAACAGCCTTCTATCTGGTAAACACACGCTGCTCCAGATGAAATGCATCTGAAATCAGCTATACCTGATGATTTATTTTTTTTCTTCAATCATTTTAGCTTGTGTTTTATTTACGTATTTTTTGCTTAACTGTTATCAGTGGCTAGTCGTAGAATGAAGGGACATGAAGGGCCATCGGTTCCAACCTCCTGTGAGTGCAGGTTTTCTAAATCATGTCTGCTATATGTTTATCAAGCTTCTTGATTTCCTTTAGGGTATGTGCGTACGTTGCATTCTGCCGTGACAAATATTCTGCAGTGTTTTGTCACTTCATGTGCGTTTTAAAACGCAGCCGAAAAGCTTTGTTTTGGATGTATTTTGAATGCAGAATTCATGCGCTCTGGATGCTTGCTCTGCCATAGACAGAGTGGGAAAAGCATCCAAAACGCACAAAAGAGGAGACCTGTTGCTTTTTAGAACGCAGCAATTTTGTCAAATTTGGCGTCCAAAATGCTGCGTTTTAAAACGCAACATGCGCATGGAATTTGCTAAATTGTCAGACTTTGCTGGAGACGCAGAACGCATGCGTTTACTCTGCAGTTCAAAACGCTGTGTAAACGCATGAAAAACGCAACATGTGCACATAGCCTTAATCGAGAGTTCACTACCTCCTGTGGCAGCCTATTCCACTCTTTTACTGAACTCACTGTAAGGCCCATTTCACATATCCATGATTCCGGTACGTTTGACGTCTGTTTTCATACAAACCGGAGAATCTCGACATACGCAGACCCATTAAAATCAATGGCTTTGCACACGTATCCCTGTTTTCTCACGGATGCGTGTCCATGTGGAGCACAAACATGTCCCCCATGGCGACCTGTCCATTTTTTTTCCGGCAGCACAGGTGTCACACGGACCACACACTGGTGTGATCCCTGTGGCATGTACCGGAGAAAACGTGTCAGTGAAGTAAAATGATTTTCTATACTCACCTGTCTCCAGCCCTGCTGTCTTCGGCGCTGCTGTCTCTTGCTTCCAGGCCCGCTCATTAAGCTCATGCATATTCACTGCACCACGGACCGAGAAGCAGCAGCAGCAACGCTGGGGACAGGTGAGTATAGAGGTTCCTGCTATCCGTGTGCTATCACTGATGGCACATGCTAAACATGCACTCACACCACGGACCATGAAAAACATGTCTTTTTATCACGGTCATGTGAAGGGGGCCTAAGAGAGGTTTTCCTAAAGACTTCTGACTGGCCCTCCTTAGCTACATAAGCAAGGATGATTGACCTTCGGGAAATCAATATCCAACACCACGGAGACACCATCACGTGTTTCTCAACGCAGTGATTCTAGAACCCTCCTTAGCTGTCCTGAGTTAAAGTGCGTTTACATTGTAAGATAATCCTAGGAAGGCTCTTTCACAATAAGCTTGTGAGCGGCTGAGAAAAAAAAACTTGTTTATTGGGTGAAATGATATTTTAAGCAAGCTTAAAAATCATCATTCTCGGCGACGCATCATTCTGTGTAAGCGGGACTTGCGCTATCGGGGACAATGGCTGCCTATGTGCACTGAGCGACCTACTAGCACTGGATGCCTGTGTAAATGGTCTCTTAAACGAAAGCCAATCGGTAAAGAATTACTGATCGTTTAGTCCACCGGTTGGACTGTGTGCAATACTTTTCTCTTATGTTAGCACTGGATTGCTATAATACAAAGTTTGTTAGCAAATTTATGCTGGTGTTTCTGATGAGAGGCATTGGGATGAATTGTCCTTCTTATGCCCTGGATAGCAGCCTGTATTTCCCTAGTATAAACCTACAACATCCCTTTATAGGGAAGGTCTCAATCCAAACAACCAAAACAAAATCTCAGTATCCAATCCACAATTAAACAAGATGGTAAAGAAGGCTACGGCTATGTGCGCACGTGTGCGTAATTCATGCAGTTACGCTGCGGCTTTGTAGCGCAGCGTAACTGCATGCGTCCTGCGTCCCCTGCATAATCTATGGAGATTGTGCAGGGGCCGTGCGCACGTGGCGTCTTAGAGCGCAGCGCTTTGGCTGCTGCCCGAAGCGCTGTGTTCAAGAAGTGACATGTCACTTCTTCCGTGGGCTTTGCCGGCAGCTCCTGCTCTGTCTATGGGAGGAGCTGCAGGCAGAGCGCATGGAATCAGCTTTTTTTTTTTCTCTACGGACATTTTCTGCAGCGATTTGAAGCGCACGTGTGCTCTTCAGATCGCTGCAGAAATTTCTGCAGGGCTAGTACGCAACGTGCGCACATAGCCTACTGGTAAAGAAAAGACCAAAACAAGTACTTTGTGAAATACAAAATAATTTATTATAATGATTGTGAACAAGGACATACAGTGATGGCGACCAAGATGACAATATCGCCAGACACAGAGTTGCACAAACACCACCTGATGATGTTACAAGGCTGCTAGTCCACAAAAGGGTTAATGTGAAATCGCATTAACCAAGGGGTGAAAGGATTATATGATAAATAATTAACTGCTTACAGTCACCCAAGTGCTTTCTCCCTGTACGGGCCAAAGACATGTCAGCAATTCATAATGTTAGCAGAATATTACCTTGAGACATGTTGGAAGAGTACTAGCAGGCAAAGCAGGTGGCGGTGTGCGAGGCCTTGGCATGCGTTTCACCGGGCGTGGCTTTGTCAGGAGGCATGGCCAAAGTGCATAATGTGAGGGTTTATATATAAATGTAAGGGATCCATCAGCAAATCTGCACGCTCCATAACATTTGGGGCATCATGACGTGGAGCGCGCCGATTTGCTGATGAATCCCTTACAGTTATATATAAACCCTCACATGATGCACTTTGGCCATGCCTCCTGACAAAGCCACACCCAGTGAAACGCACGTCGAGGCCCTGCCCACCGCCACCTGCTTTGTCTGCTAGTACTCTTCCAACATGTCTCAAGGTAATCTGCTAACATGTTGAATTGCTGACATGTCTTTGGCACATATAGGGAGAAAGCACTTGGGTGACTGTAACCAGTTAGTTATTTATCATATAACCCTTTCAGCCTTTAGTTAATGGGATTTCACATTAACCCTTTTGTGGACTAGCAGCCTTGTAACATCATCAGGTGGCGCTTGTGCCACTCTGGCAATATTGTCATCTTGGTCGCCATCACGGTCTGTGTTTCCCTAGGTCTATATCAGAGAAGAGTAGAGAGGGGTGATGAATGGCGTGCCAAATGATCACTTGTAAATGTCAGATTAACGTGTCTTTACTATTGGCATAGGTCTACGCGTTTCAGGAACTCTGCTCCCTTCCTCAGGACCGACAAGCGCCAAAGAAACATCAAATCTCTTCTCTGTTATCTGCCATCGGGTGGCTGCAGCCTGGATCATAGTTTTACACGCGAGTAAAGGAGTTGTGACTTGCACAACTGCATCTGGTGAGTATTCACTCCCCCCTCCTCACCCCATATTATTGGGGTAATACCCTATCTGCGCTTTTTTTTCCACAGCTCTATTTATTCCCTAGGTCTTTATAGGAGAGCCTGACCCAAAAATGACATTTGGGCAGAACACTGTCTTCCTGACCACATTGATGCTGATAAAAAAAAAGTGCATTTTTTTTTCATGTAATAAGTTAGAGTAAACTGTTAAGCTGTGCAGAAAAGAAATGCATAGTGTGGTTTTGCCATGGGCAGGTTCCATTTTTCAGTATGGGATCTCTTAAGCCTAGGGAAAGTCAGGCTGTTGTCATTAGTGTAATCAGAACAGAGGACGCGTCTTCCTGATAGTCATTGGGCAATTTGTTATAGCGTAAATGTAGTAATACAAAGAATTCAACCAGTGTGAAAAAGCAATTTATTTCCTGGAGTGCTCTAACCCCTCGTGTAGATTACTGTAAGCTTTGGAGAAGGGAGTCAAGTCTTTTGAAGCTTGCACTAACGTATAAGCGTTGATGTGCTGATCCATCTTTCGAAATACTGTGCTACCCATGAGAAGTGTGTGTGTGTGTGTGTGTGTGTTTATATTATAGTGGATAGCAAAAGTCTACTTGTCCCTTGGTCTATAAGCTGCGGCCCCACCACCAGGCTTTTATATGCAGCATCTTAGAATGCTGTATATAAGAGCCCAGGCCGGGTGTATAACATAAAAAACAATTTATAATATTTACCTAACGGTCGCACTGTGGGCCTTATGAACGTCTCCGTTGTCCGGTGCCGGCGCCGCCTCTTTTGGCCATCTTTGTGCTCCTTCTCTAGCCGCGGTGCATGACTGGTCCGACGTCATACACACTCGCCAGCATTCAGGTCCTGAGCAGGTCAGATCAAAGGATTGTAGTGCGCCTGCGCAGGACCGTCGAGTGTGTATGACGTAGCCGCGTCATGCACCCAGGCTTAAGAAAGAGGACGAAGATGGCCGAAAGAGGCGGCGCCGGCACCGGACACGCCCATAAAGCCAACCGCGTGACCGTTGGGTAGGTATTATAAAGTGTTTTTTATGTTGTACCCCCGGCCTGGGCTCTTATATACAGCATTCTAACATGCTGTATATAAGAGCCCGGTGGTGGTGGCCGCAGCTTATACACCAAAAAAGTGGTGACAGGTTCCCTTTAAAAAAACATTTTTTTTTGGAATTAAAAAAAAACAATCATAGGAAGAATAATTTCAGAACTTTTTTTCACCTTTTTAATGTCACTCCTAAGGCTGGTTTTACATCAGCGTTTTCCTGCCACACTGCCGGATCCGGGACAAGTACAGTTCAGTTCAATACAGTTCACAGACAGTGCGGCAAGCCCCGGTCACATGCTGTCACATGGCTGCATGTGCCCGGAGCTTGACAGTGAACTGTATTGAACTGTACTACACTTATGCCGGATCTGGCAGTGCGGCAGGAAAACGCTGATGTGAAACCAGCGTAATCTATACGAATTCATTGAGAAGCAAGCAAATCATTTTTCCTGGGAAAATACGCATAACAAAACTAAGATAATGTTGTTGCATATGTGTGAACACCCTCATATAATTGGCGACGTAGTTGTGCTCGGTATTAGACTTCTCCCAAACATCCCCAGTCTTCTGGAACTCACTGCCTCAACACGTCAGACTATCTACTACACTTGCAAACTTCAAACGGAACCTAAAGACTCTGTTCAGAAATGCATATAACCTTCAATGAGCTGCCGCCCCACCACCGTGCGGAGCTGCCGCCCCACCACCGTGCGGAGCTGCCGCCCCACCACCGTGCGGAGCTGCCGCCCCACCACCGTGCGGAGCTGCCGCCCCACCACCGTGCGGAGCTGCCGCCCCACCACCGTGCGGAGCTGCCGCCCCACCACCGTGCGGAGCTGCCGCCCCACCACCGTGCGGAGCTGCCGCCCCACCACCGTGCGGAGCTGCCGCCCCACCACCGTGCGGAGCTGCCGCCCCACCACCGTGCGGAGCTGCCGCCCCACCACCGTGCGGAGCTGCCGCCCCACCACCGTGCGGAGCTGCCGCCCCACCACCGTGCGGAGCTGCCGCCCCACCACCGTGCGGAGCTGCCGCCCCACCACCGTGCGGAGCTGCCGCCCCACCACCGTGCGGAGCTGCCGCCCCACCACCGTGCGGAGCTGCCGCCCCACCACCGTGCGGAGCTGCCGCCCCACCACCGTGCGGAGCTGCCGCCCCATCTGCACCCCACCTACTGTCTCCTCCCCATAATCCTATAGAATGTAAGCCCGCAAGGGCAGGGCCCTCTTCCCTCTGTACTAGTCTGTCTACTGTAACTTGTATATGTATTTTGTATGTAACCCTCTTCTCATGTACAGCACCATGGAACTAATGGTGCTCTATAAATAATAATAATAATAATAATAATAATAATAATATTAGCCAGTCACATTTAGACACGTTAATAGTAGTTTGTACACAGTTACCATCATTTTAAAGTGATTATAATTAACCACATATAAAGTTTACCTGCTCTGGTAGGATTTTCCTAACATTTTCTTAGTTGCATTGTACAGCAAAAGCTATAGGCTCAGTCACACTAAACAACTTACCAGCGATCCCAACAACGATACAACCTGATAGGGATCGCTGGTAAGTTGCTAGGAGGTCGCTGGTGAGATGTCACACTAAAGGCCCCTTTACACACTGAGACTTTCTAGCGATCCCACCAGCGATCCCAACCTGGCCGGGATCGCTACAAAGTCTCTGGTGAGTCGCTGGTGAGCTGTCAAACAGGCAGACCTGGCCAACGACGCAACAGCGATCCGGACCTGCAGAACGACCTAGCTAGTCATTGGGGACGTTGTAAAGCAGCTTTTTGAAAGGGAAGTCACTAACGAAGTCGCTGTAAAGTCCCCTTTACACACTGAGACTTTCTAGCGATCATGCTGCACGGCGGGAAACAAAGGACCAAAGAATGGCCCTGAACGATTTGTAGCGATCAGCAACTTCACAGCAGGGGTCAGGTCGCTCATGTGTTTCACACACTGCAATGTCGCTGGGGAGGTCGCTATTACGTCACAAAACCGGTGACGTTACAGCGATGTCGTTTGCGATGTTGCAGTGTGTAAAGCCACCTTAAGCGACGCTCCAGCGATCCCACCAGCAACCTGACCTGGCAGGGATCGCTGGAGCGTCGCTACACGTGGAAGCATGCTGTGCTTGGTAACTAAGGTAAATATCGGGTAACCAACCCGATATTTACCTTGGTTACCAGCGCACACCGCTTAGCGCTGGCTCCCTGCACACCTAGCCACAGTACACATCGGGTTAATTACCCGATGTGTACTCTGCTACGTGTGCAGGGAGCCGGCTTCTGCGGACGCTGGTAACCACGGTAAACATCGGGTAACCAAGTAGCCCTTCCCTTGGTTACCCGATATTTACCTTCGTTACCAGCATCCGCCGCTCTCACACTGCCAGTGCCGGCTCCCTGTTCCCTGCACTCCTAGCCACAGTACACATCGGGTTAATTACCCAATGTGTACTCCAGCTACGTGTGCAGAGACCAGGGAGCCGGCACTGACAGCGTGAGAGCGGCGGACGCTGGTAACGAAGGTAAATATCGGGTAACCAAGGGAATGGTTACTTGGTTACCCGATATTTACATTGGTTACCAGCGTCCGCAGAAGCCGGCTCCCTGCTCACTGCACATTCAGTTGTTGCTCTGTCGCTGTCACACACACCGATGTGTGCTTCACAGCGGGAGAGCAACAACTAAAAAATGGTCCAGGACATTCAGCAACAACCAGCGACCTCACAGCAGGGGCCAGGTTGTTGCTGGATGTCACACACAGCAACATCGCTAGCAAGTTGTGCCTCAGCAGCGATGTTGCTTAGTGTGACGATACCTTATGGTCTGTAAACAACTTCAACACAACAAAGGGATCCTATTGATAAAAGTTATCAGAAGGGCACAAAAAATGTCCAAGGTCTTAAATATACCATGAAACACTGAAGACAGTCATCAAAAATGCCTTAAATTTATCCCAACAGTGACTTTACCTACAACTGGATGTCCTTCAAAAATTGGTGAAAAGACAAAAAGAAAATTGGTCTGAGAGGCTGGCAAGAGGCCTACAGCAACATTAAGGCTTTGTGCGCACGTGTGCGTTTTGCATGCTTTATGCTGCCTATTGCATTGCAGCGTAAACGCATGCGTCCTGAGTCCCCAGCACAATCTATGAAGATTGTGCAAATTCCATCCGCACGTTGTGTTTTAGAACGCAGTGATTTGCATGCTGAAATTTTTTTGCCGAAACGCTGCATTCTAAAAAGCAACATGTCACTTCTTTTGTGCGTTTTGGATGTTTTTCCCACTCTGTCTATGGCAGAGCAAGCATCCAGAACGCATGAATTCTGCATTCACAATGCATCCAAAACCCAGCTTTTCGGCTGTGTTTTGAAACGCACATGCAGTGACAAAACGCTGCGAAATATTTGACAACCCGAACGCAGTCGTGCGCACATAGCCTAAAGTAGCTGTAGGAATGTCTTGCAGGTACCAGTTGTGTACTGCATGTTATAACAATCTTCTGTAGTCTTGAAATGTCTGGCCTCTAGTGAAAGGTGGTAAAACAAGCCTTTTCTTACAAAGAAAAACATCCAAGCTGTGCTATGTTATGCCTAAACCTACTTCACGTGCAAAAAGCATGTGGGAAAATGTCTTGTGGTCTGATGAAACAAAGTTGTAACGTTTTAGCCATAAGTCCAAAAAATCTGTTTTGCGCAAAGCCAACACTGCGCATGCACCAAAAGAACACCATACCTACAGTGAAGCATGGTAGAGGAAGTATTATCCCTTAGGGCTATTTTTTGGCAGCTGTGGCTTTAGTCGAGGAGGAGGAAATTTTGAACAGTTCCAATTAGTCAATTTAGCATTAAAAACTGCAGGCCTTTTGCTAAGGAGAGTCATTTCACCTCTCAACACAACACCTAACCCTAAGCATACCTCCAAATCAGCAAAAAAAATGTCTTTGCTACAAGAAGATTGAAGTTTTGGAAGGGCTCAAACAGAGCCCAGATCTGAATACAATTAAAAATCTAGAAGACCTGAAGAGGGCGCTATACACAGGAGATGACCTTGCAATCGGACATATTTGGAACACTACAGCTTGCAAGAGTGGGCGACGATTGCCAATTCTAGATGTCATGCTGATAGCATTCAGTGTTTTTGTATAGGAAGCTAATTTAGTTGAAGTAACTTGAATTTATGATAGACTAACGGTTTGTATATTAATGTAACCATATTATCTTGATTATTTTTATTTTCTACTGAAACTTATTTTATTTTTCAATTAATATACAGATTATAGAGGGAAAAATTTTGGAAATGATGCTTCTTAGTATGATATCCCTACACGAAAAAATCCTTGCATTTTGAAGGGTGTGTAGACTTTATTCCCACTGTGTATATGCACCTAAGAATACTACTTACAGTTGTTTTATAGTCCATGTTTTATGATATAAATTTGCTAATTTTACTCATCCAATGCAGCCTAAATAGAGTTGAGGAAAGATTTGCATGACCATGGTTGTCGGTCAAGAGTCCTGCAAATGTTTTTCTACATGCCACCATCCCCGATGCTGCTGCTGATTAGAAAGCCGGTATAACATTATCATTGCGGTCTGATGCACACATGATGTCTTGCCTGGCATACTAATTGGACGAGGAACCTGTGGTGTTGGCAGGTCGGAGTTAAGAAAATATTTGGTCCACTGACCTCATTTTGCTACTGTATTAAAGGGAACCTGTCACCACTTTTTTGGCCTAGAAGCTGCGGCCACCACCACCGGGCTCTTATATACAGCATGTTAGAATGCTGTATATAAGAGCCCAGGCCGCTGTGAGAACATAAAAAACACTTTATAATACTTGCCTAACGGTCGTGCGATGAGCCATATGGGCGTCTCCGTTCTCCGGTACCGGTGCCGCCTCTTTCGGCCATCTTCGTCCTACTTCTCTAGCCACGGTGCATAATGCGTCTGACATTATCCACACTCGCCGGCATTCCGGTCCTGAGCAGGCGCACTTTGATCTGCCCTGAGCAGGGCAGATCAAAGTATTGTAGTGCGCCTGCGCAGGACCGGCGAGTGTGTATGACGTAGACGCGTCATGGACACAGGCTTCAGAAAGAGGACAAAGATGGCCGAAAGAGGAGGCGCCGGAGAACGGAGACACCCATATGGCTCACCGCACGACCGTTAGGCAAGTATTATAAAGTGTTTTTTATGTTCTCACAGCGGCCTGGGCTCTTATATACAGCATGTTAGAATGCTGTATATAAGAGCCCGGTGGTGGTGGCCGCAGCTTATACACCAAAAAAGTAGTGACAGGTTCCCTTTAAGGGCCTGAGGATCTTTTTGCTCAATTTGCATCCCAAAGCCATACTACATGGCGGAAAAAAATCTCAATTCCTACTAAGCCTGAATGGTGCAGTGATTTCACTGATGTTTAATTATGGGATCAGATCATGTAGATTTATAGATCTGTAGTTTGACATCAAAACCATTACTGATTTATTTTTTTCTTACCATTGTGGATTTTCTAAATCCTCATTCTCCTTGGTTGAACAGTACCTGTGCCAAAAGTCTGTAATAAACATGTCTGCATAGCCCAAGTAGACCAGAAAGAACCTGGACAACTTGTGCGGCATTGGTCCCTATGCACTTGGAGAAGTGCCATATTTAGGGATCTTGGCATGCACTTCTATGGACACCATATTGTGGCATGTACTACTTGAAGCATGAGTGTCTGAAATTTGTGATATTAGAAAGCCTTCTTTAGATTAGAAGTTGTAATCTCATAACAAGCTTTGGCATTCCTAGAAACAGTGTTCTGTAATAGTATAAATGCTAAGACGTCAGTAAGGCAGCTGTATTTTCCTTCTATCCACAGCAGATGGAGCTCCGATGATGCTTAAATTGCTTCTACAACATTGGCAGATGTTCAGATGTCGTATATTTGCTTTGCTATTACTATTTAAATGTATTTTCTATTCTGCAGTTTACACATTTCTATTAGTTTCCACCATTTCTAGTTATTGTGCTCATCCATTATGAAAAGGAAGCAGGCGTCTGTTATTACCGTAATTAAAAGCGGTTATGAGGTTTTCTGTAAATTGTACGAAATGTGCAAGATCCCACAAAACAAATGAAAAAACAATCTGACATTATCAAGATCACTGCCCTCCATTTGCTTGATTGACAGCTCAGGCTTTATAGGAGCTAGAGGAGGGTGAGGATAGATGGATAAAAGAAGGTGGGAAGGTGTAAAGAAAAGGGCCACTACATCAAAGGCACACAGGACACCTCATTTGTCTTTAATATAAAAAAAAAAAGTTTTAGCAAGTACAATCATGGATTTGGAGCCTTTTGGTACCATTTTCATTACAGGCTATGTTCACTGACAGATCTCCTTTATAGGAATCTTGTCAGCAGATTTTTCATGTGTGAATGAAGACTAGGACCTTCACGAGCGTCTGTGCTGCTTTCCATAAAGGTGTATATTATCCCCTGACTCCTACTGTATACCCTTTCAAATCCGTTTTATATTCTCTCGCGCTGTATATAAATCTAAGTGGTCCGGTCCAATGGACGTCCTTGGTGTGTCATCTGACCCTCCTCTGCACCATTGATTGCTGTCCTTTTCCTCTGATTGACGTGGATGATATCGTCTGCATCATCCACATAGCTGGAGGAAATCTCGCATATACACATCACCGGATCGCATATGCACACTTTTCCTGACTGCGGAGCCTAAAACTTAAGTGTGCATGTGCAGACTGGCGGTGTGTCTATGTGGGCACCAGATTTCTTCTGGCTATGTGGATGACTCAGGAAATTTCACATCTGCGTAGACATTGCCGGCTTGCGCATGCGCACTTCATTGCCTCAACTTTCATTTCATGATCAATACTACGGCCTCTATTGTTTCAATCCCTAGATAATGTACTAACTACTAAGTCCCAATTCCCTTCTCTTTATAGGTTACAAAATGTTGTGGTTTTTTTTTGCTACTTAAAATCACATTCTCTCCTACAATACACGTGCTGCGCCTTCGTACTGCCTCTGGTGTGCTCTTGCAGGCGGTTTTGCATAATCTTCCAATGGGCGGCATCAGGTGACCACTGTGACGGGATGAAAGAGGAACCCAGGAATAAGGCCACCATTTTCATGGTCCACATTTACCAAATACTCAGTGTGAACTTGGTGTAAGTAATGTGAGGTTTTTAGTTTGTTTTAGCACTTACATGGGCTCATTTTTTAAAGGTTGATCAGTAGTCAGCACTATCTTTAACACTAGAAGTCCCTGAAATTTCGAGCTCTCCCTGAAGTCCCGAAAGAGGGTCAAATGACCCTTAAGGTACCATCACACATAACGAGATCGCTGCAGAGTCACGGTTTCTGTGATGCAGTAGCGATCTCGTTATGTGTGACACCTACCAGCGATCAGGCCCCTGCTGTGAGATCTCTAGTCGTTGCAGAATGGTCCAGGCCATTTTCTTCAAAGGCGATGTCCTGCTGGGCAGGACCCATCGCTGTGTTTGACACTGTGTGACAGGGTCACAGTGACTGCTGAGATCGTTATACAGGTTGCTACTGTGACCTGTATCGTTCCTGCATCGTTGCTAAGATCTGACTGTGTGACATCTCACCTGCGACTTCCCAGCGACTTATCAGTGATCCCTATCAGGTCGCCTTGTTTTCGGGATCACTGGTAAGTTGTTGTGTGTGACTGGGCCTTTAGCCCAAACTAAATAGAACTAACTGGAAACTAAATGGCTAAACTCAATGGAAAACAACAACCTCCTGTGGTGCGACAGTAATGGCCTTAATTACAGAACAAAAGACGGTGATTATAGGATGTTAGCTAAAATCCTTCAGGTCATTCGACCCGTCTCTGGGTTCCAAAGGTAGAAATGTTAAATGACCCCTCTCTGGGACTTCTAGTGCTAAGCAGATATAAAAGGTACCTTTGTTTGTGACAAAGTAAAAAAGAACACCTACATGTGAAAAATAAAAGTATTTATAGTTAGAATTTGCATACTAATCCTAAGAAAAGACATTCTCGAAGTATGTAACAAAAACAGGTAATTACTATGACTGGTTTAATAAAATGCAACTAATCATCCCATACTGAGGAGTCCCAGGCATTACTAATACTAGAGACATGGAAGACTCCTGGTAGAACAATACCCCTCTGATGAATGAACACTTATACATAACGTACGTAATTGGCTTCTTCCAAAGTCTTTGTCTGCAATTATTGCTTCCTGAACGTGACATTTCTGTTGATTTGTGCTTCATCTGGTTATTGCCACGCGGAATCTCACCACAGAAATACATCCAGGGGGTGACACGGCTGCTTAGATTTCCCAGTAGCATTATAATTGTGAATACAAGGCCTAAAAATAAATATGACACCGCATATTAGGGTTTGGGTTTTTTTTTTATTAAGGCCTATAATATTCACCACCAGTATAATACCTATCATTTGGATTTCTTCATGTTTTATTTATTGAATGGAAGGTTAATTATCTTCAGAAAGAACTTTTCTCTACAGAACACTTTATATTAGTCAATCATTACAACTTTTAAAGGGAATTTGTCACCAGCTTTCAGATACCCCATCTGTGAGCTGAATAACATAGGGGCAGAAACCCTGATTCCAGTGCTGTGTCCCTTACTGGTCTGCTTGCTCTCATTTTGATAAAATTACAGTTTTCTCTGCTGTAGATTTAGCCATTCTTCAAATGTTGAGCTCTGTATAACCCCGACTTTGAAGTCACCTGATACATAATCAGCTCAATTTGATATTTTAATAAAGGACACTTAAGGGGGCTTTACACGCAACGACATCGCTAACGAGATGTCGTTGGGGTCACGGAATTTGTGACGCACATTCGGCCTCGTTAGCGACGTCGTTGCATGTGAAACATACGAATGACCGCTAACGATCAAAAATACCTAATCGTTGATCGTTGACACATCGTTCAAATTCCAAATATCGTTGCTGTTGCAGGACGCAGGTTGTTTGTCGTTCCTGAGGCAGCACACATCGCTACGTGTGACACCCCAGGAATGACAAACAGCGTACCTGCGTCCTCCGGCAACGATTTGGGTGTGTCTTTCCTTCGGCTGCTCTCCTCCCCGCTGCTGCTATTGGCCGCCTGCTGTGTGACGCCGCACGAACTGCCCCCTTAGAAAAGATGCAGTTCGCCGGCCACAGTGACATCGCTAGGCAGGTAAGTATGTGTGACAGGGACTAACAATATTGTGCGCCACGGGCAGCGATTTGCCCGTGACGCACAAACGACGGGGCAGGTGCTTTCACGAGAGACATTGCTAGCGATGTCGCTGCGTGTAAAGCAGCCTTTAGTTTCCTGGACTTGAAATCCAATTCAAACTTGCATGTTTTATCGGGGATAGCAACTTACTTATGCTAGATGACACATTTAATAATATTTATTTATATAGCGCTATTCCACAGCGCTTTACATACATTGACAACACTGCCCCCATTGGGGCTCGTATATAAAAATGTATTGAACATTCATCCTGCAACTTTATTGGAAATTCATTCTTACGCCTTTTCCTTTTCTCTTCTCTTCCCGCTTCTGTTGATACCTTTTTTCTGATAGAAGGCTGCGGATCTCCTCTGTAAAGCATTCAGCAGTAGTTCCCCATCATGTTCACGTTTCATCTCCTTGATACCCTAATGAAATCTTTCTCCTTGCTCTTCACTAATAGCATAAAGGTTTTCAGGAATGTAGTCCAAACGGGAATGTAAAAAATGTAACTTTTAATTCATCAGACAACCCAAGGCTTTGAAACATTTCAGCATGTTCTCCATGATCAACTTAAATTTTGGGTCTTTGCGGTTACCTAGAAATTTCTTCACGATTTTGTTAAAAAGAATCCCAAGCCCTTTTCTCAACAGCTTTCATTTTTGTTTCAAACACGTCTTTCATGAGTTTACGAATATCTGAACCCACAAAAATGTCTTCCTTCAGTTTTGCTACAGACAGTCCCTGAAACTTGATACAAAAGGTACTTAAAAGTCTCGCTTTCTTTCAGTAGAGATTTCACAAACTGCTTCATCAGTCCAAGCTGAATATGGAGTGGTGGCAGGAGACCTTTAGTGGGATCAACTAAACTTTCTATAATTGTGAGTCCAGGTAGCTAAAATGTTTTTGTTGGCCAACTGTTTTGGCTCCGGTGATGAGTTTTATACCGGTTGTCCCATTCACACAAAAAGTATGAGTACTTCGTGTATCCTCCTTGCTTCCCAAGGAGCAAAGAGAGAACTTTCAGATCACCACATATTGACTATCCTTGATCCTCAAAGTTAAGTTTCTTGAGACTAAAGTCTAAATTTTCATAGCTGAAAGCTAGCTTTCATAGCTGCTTTCAGACTCGTTATTGATTCATCAAAAAAAAGTCTTCACTCGCTCACATTCTACTCAATGTTACATTTTTCCATCAGCCCAGGAACATCACTGTAATACTCCAGAGCACTGTCTTGAGAAAAGTATGTAAGGAATTCCTTTCCAAGTTTCTATACCATGAAAAAGGTACCAAGAGCTAACAGGCTCGTGGACATCACCACACTGTTATGATCTATGTAAAAAAAATCTGCCTTTACTGCCTATAACAACCAATCACAGCACAGCTTTCATTTCTTACACTGCTGAGGTAAACTGGAAGCTATGCTATGATTGGATACTATGGACACCACCACTCTCTTTGGAGGCTGGGGTAAGAAAATCTCTACCCAGAGCAGCCAATCACAGCACAGCATGCATTAATTTCTAACCTATTAATGATAGTAAAATAATCCACCAAAGGTCACGCAAAGGTGTCAAAGTATGGTGCAAGAAAAGCCTATGGAGTTTGTGAAAAACCTGTACGTGATGGAATTTTTTTATATTTTTACTGAGTTCAGCGACCAAAAATATATACAAATCAACTGTTATTTTTCAATCAATTTTACCCTGGCAGACCTGTGTGATTAAGTTTTTGATTACATTTTATTTGAACTATATACAGTACATACACACATTATCCCGCCTTACATGCGCTAATGATCGATGGAGATCTGGGTCCTTGGACCTCAGTAATCGCTCAAAAAATTACTTTGTGCTGCGCAGCTCATCATGCAGAATCACTTGGCTCTTGATAACACAGGTACAGAGTATGGAGTCATACATTTGTTAATGAGCCTATACAAATTTTTGTTCATGAGATAAACAAAGAGCCTCATAACCGGTATAAATATATATGAGCATCAGAGACCTCCTCAAGTGAGGGGCCCTGTGGTAGACACCTACTCCAAGGAATTCATGAAAAAAAAAAAAACAGAGGAAAAGGAGTATATACTGTGCAGAATGATAACAAATTTTATTGAATTACATGATTAAAATGACACACAAACAATCAGGGCTATGATAAAAAAGGGTTAAAACCACATGGAAGGGTAATAATTCTGGGGGACTCAAAGTGCCCTGAAAAACACTCAATGTGGGATTTACAGAGAGAATAGAAAACCCATGGGAGGTAAGAGACAATATTCAGTATAGTAAATCACAATGCAATGCAAGAGAAATGAGTCAGTGCTATAGATTAAATATAACTGGGCATCCAGTCTACCAAAGTGCATGTGCCAGATAAGAACAATGAATCATAATAAGTACCATGGAAATGGTAATGAAGCAATCACCATAATCAAATAAAGATTGTCAGGGACAAAGAAGGCTCCCCCAGAGGGATATTATCACCCAACCTGCCCTATAGCCATCCTCCAACGTACGTTTCGCTAAACGGTGAAGCATAGTGGCTCCAGCTTCATCAGGGATGAAAAAAAAGTTACATTGAGAGGTACACGTTAAATGATTGTAATGCCCTATCAACAGTTTCTGTATGTATTCAAAAAGTTTGTTTAAAGGAACTGAGAGTCCTCAGAGGTTGATACCTTTTAATGGCTAACTGAAAAGATGGTAATAATAGCAAGCTTTCGAGACGCTCAGGTCTCTTCTTCAGGCTCAGTATAACACAAAATCTGAAGAGTCACATATTTATACACAACAGAACATAGAATGGGGCAGTAAATAAAACAAGTGACATGAGGTGCACTGTATGTATTCAGTTACACAAAATGTGATTGGAGGGTCGTCAGATGTACTACTACAATATACTTTAAAAAGAAAAAAATCAGTCTTATTACTTATGTAGACAAAAAAATAGTTTTACCGTTTAGTATATTATTAGTTTTGTTATCTATGTCTTTGATCAATACCTTACCGGCAGGAATATAAGCCAACCAAACAGCCCACAACTGAGCGCTGAAGAACGGTGTCCAACGTGTGACATAAGAGATAACTTATTCTCACATTCTCAATCATGGCTTTTGATATGCCATTAACACTACTTACTCTTTATGCCATTGGATCATGAACTAGAAACCTCTTGTGCTTTTTCACATACACAATTTTTTTTTCCCAGAAGATATTTATTTGGTATATATGAAGCATTATAACTGGAATGAGAAATATAGCTATAGAAATCCAGGTCACATATGCCACTAAGCCCCAAGGTTTAATGAAGAGAGCCCAGCATTCAATAATGCCTGGAGCAATCTCTATTTTAGAGAAAATGAAGGCCTGGGGAACACTGAAAATGACGGAGACTGACCAGTGTGTGCAGATTGCAGAATAGCACAGAGCTCTTTTCTTCTGAAATGTCACCATGGGGTAACATATTGCTTGAAACCTGTCCATGGTCATTACAACTATCATATACGTAGACGCAAGCATTCCAACTAGCAGTAAATACTTAATAATCTGACATAGTGGATCAAGTCCAATGAAAACATCAGCTGAGGGGATACTTGAAAAAAAATGCCACAACCGGATCAGCAAAGCTTAAAGGGGTACTTCAATTCCAAGATCCTATCGCAATATATAGTTGGTAGTAGATTTAACAATAATAATACAGTATTAGCAAATACCTCCAATAAAAAAATGTAGCATAGTTCTGATATAGTTATGTATCTCACCTCATGTGCAGGGGCATTGCATCTAGGGTATCTATGGTTACGACCATGAGCAGCTGTCACTATATGAGTGGTCGTAACTATGGATACCTAAACAGCAATGCCCTGCACATGAGATAAGAGACATGGTTGTATCAGAACTATATTATACTACATTTCTAAATGCAGGTATTTGCTAATATTATTATGCCTACTATTAATAGAGATCGGATATTGGAGATGGCAATAACTTTTTAAATGAGAGCTTCTTTCTTCTGTTCCATGAAATGAAGATGAAATTTCCAATTGTAGCTGCAATAAAAATGATTCAGAGAATAGATATTTAAGCATAAGCCAAATGCCTGGTTATTTTAATCCCCTTCTTGCTTACTTCATAGTTTTCAATAGCATGTTTAGTGTGGTCGAGCTTTTCTATTATAAAATCAGATTTTTTTTCAATATATGAAAATGCTACTGAACTGATGTATTGTTTCCATGAAGGTTCCTTTGCTGACATTCTCTTCATAGAGCTAAGAGATACCAATATTAATTTGGATGTCCTTATGATGGAAAGGTATTCTTTAATGGATACGTACAGTATGTAGCTGTTGGTCGCTGTATTTGACACCTGCTATGGCTGAGGGACACTCCTCTGGACCAAATCCATGAATTGTCCTCTGTAATGAAAGACTATCACTGTCTTATTTATAAGAATTTTACATATTTGTAGAAAATGTGCTTGATAAATTATAACCAACTGATTCCATATTCAGGGATAATTAGATAGTGCCTCTTTTATTTAAAATAAACCCTGGAGGCGTAGTTATCTTCCAGGCAGCATCCGCCCCATAGCCTGAAAGAGCTCATTTACATAAAGTGATAAAAGATGATATTTCAACAACAAGGCATCTGATAGGAGACATAAAAGGTAAGACTATTACCAGCAATCTATCACCTGTATGCCCATATTAACACTTTAAAAAGGTCAAAGTGGTGACAGATTCCCTCTAATATTGCGTGTCATACAAAGGCTAGCTTAGGTTACTGATGCTGATTTTATCATATGTATACCTATTTTAGGTAACTGCACAATGCCCCCCAAATTCTTGTGCATTAACTCCTCAGCCCACACACACACACACACACACACACACACACACACACACACACACACACACACACACACACACACACACACACACACACACACACACACACACACACACACATATATTATATACTCACACAGTGGGTACAGAAAGTATTCAGACCCCTTTACATTTTTCACTCTTTGTTTCACCACAGCCATTTGGTAAATTCAAAAGAAGTTCATTTTTTCCTCATTAATGTACACTCTACACCCCATCTCAACAGAAAAAAAAATCAGAAATGTAGAAATTTTTGCAAATGTATTAGACAATAAAAACTGAAATATCACATGGTTATAAGTATTCAGACACTTTGCTCAGTATTGAGTAGAAGCACCCTTTTGAGCTAGTACAGCCATGAGTCTTCTTGGGAATGATGCAACAAGTTTTTCACACCTGGATTTGGGGATGCTCTGCCATTCTTCCTTGCAGATTCTCTTCAGTTCCCTCAGGGTGGATGGTGAATGTTGGTGGGCAGCCATTTTCATGTCTCTCCAGCTCAATTGGGTTTAGGTCAGGGCTCTGGCTGGGCCAGTCAAGAATGGTCACAGAGTTGTTCTCAAGCCACTCCTTTGTTATTTTAGCTGTGTGCTTAGGGTCATTGTCTTGTTGGAATGGGAACCTTCGGCCAAGTCTGAGGTCCAGAGCACTCTGGAAGAGGTTTTCTTCCAGGATCTCTTTGTACTTGGCTGCATTCATCTTTCCTTCAATTGAAACCAGTCATCCTGTCCCTGCAGATGAAAAACACCCCCATAGCATAATACTGCCACCACCATGTTTCACTGTTGGGATTGTACTGGGCAGGTGATGAGCAGTGCCTGGTTTTCTCCACACATATCACTTAGAATTATCACCAAAAAGTTCTATCTTCGTCTCATCAGACCAGAGAATCTTATTTCTCATAGTCTGGGAGTTATTCATGTGTTTTTTTGGAAACTTTATGCAGGATTTCATATGTCTTGCACTGAGGAGAGGCTTCCGTCAGGCCACTCTGCCATAAATGCCTGACTGGTGGAGGGCTGCAGTTGACTTTGTGGAACTTTCTCCCATCTCCCTACTGTATCTCTGGAGCTCAGCCACAGTGATCTTGGGGTTCTTCTTTTCCTCTCTCACCAAGGCTCTTCTCCCACAATTGCTCAGTTTGGCTGGATGGCCAGCTCTAGGAAGAGTTCTGGTGGTCTCAAACTTCTTCAATTTAAGGATTATGGAGGCCACTTTGCTCTTGGGAACCTTGAGTACTGCAGAAATTCTTTTGTAACATTGGCCAGATCTGTGCCTTGCCACAAATCTGTCTCAGCTCCTTTGGCAGTTCTTTTCACCTCATGAGTCTCATTTAGGCTGCTTTCACACATCCAGTTTTTGCAGTGCGGCTCAATCCGGCTCAAAAACCTGTGCAACGGATGCGGCGAAAAAAACTTATCCGTTTTGCATAAGTTTTTCCATGCGGCACGTCCATTTTTTGACGAATGCGGCTTGATACTGAGAATGCGTTCTTTGCCGCAGGACACCGCATCCGGCGTCCATAGGCTTGCATTGTAAATCGCGCCGGATTCGGCGCGATGCGGTTCTTTCGCTGCACAAAAAAACGTGCCAGGCCACGTTCCATCCGGCCGCCGCATGGGCTAAATATGCCGCATCCGGCAAAAACCGGATGCAACGCAAGGCCATGCGGCACAATACGGCGCTGATGTCATACGGACCGCACACTGATGTGATCCGTGTGATACGTACCGGAGAAAAACACGGGTTTTAAATAAAAAGATTTTCTATATTTACCTGTATCCAGTGATTCTGTCTCCGGCTCTGCTGCGTCCCCGCTCCTGACCCCCGCTCATTATTTTCATTGATTATTCACCGCGTTGAGCAGCTGAGAGCAGGGGCATCGCGGTGACAGCACCGCCAAGGACAGCATCACTGGGGACATCGCTAGTGACAGGTGAGTATCCTGCCAGCAGTGTGTGTTCAGGGACATCCAGGAGGTCATCGGATTTCCCAATGAACTCTGATAACCTCCTGATGACACCCCTGCGACAACTTCTTTACAGCGAGTGTCACGATGGTGACTTCCAGGGGTTTATGAGAGTTCATTGGGAACCCTGATGAGTCCCTGGATGCCACTGCACAAACTGCTGTATACTCACTTGTCACCGGCGATGTCCCCGGTGATGTCCCCAGCGATGCTGTGCTGTACCCAGCCTGTCCCCGCGATGTTCCATCTTCCAGATCTTCAGCCAGTGAATAATCAATGAAAATAATGAGCGGGGATCAGGAGCGGGACGCAGCAAAGCAGAAGACAACATTGCTGGATACAGGTAAATATAGTTATAGAAGAAAAAACCGGATGCACAGCTCAATGCAATAAAAAGCTGGGTGCTGCAGCCTGCATGAAACATGAATTGAGGAAACAGAGGAAAGCTCATGCAAAACCGGCGCACAACCCAATCATGTAAATTAGTCAGTGACTGGTTCATATAATTATAAATTTATTAAGTCCAAAAACACACACTACAAAGACATAATAAAATCAATTAAAATTGTGCAGAATAGCACAGGTGAGGACACGTTCCCTCTGGAATGATTGGAAATTTGCCAACATGAATACATGGAAGGGTCAGCATATAATCAAGGAAAAAAAAATAAATAAATAAATAAAATATATACATATATATTTATGTGTGACTCATGTGTATCTCTCAATAATGATTACACAGCACATGCTTTCATTATGTGACAGGTGAATGATGACAATACGTAAACCCCAATGTTTCAATATATACAGATCAAGAATTCATCATGTATACACAGTGCATCTCATAGTAGTAAGATCTAAATGATCATAAGAATAGGGCTGTAGATAAGAGGCCCCAAGGGGGTAGCAATAATGTCCCAAGTATCCTGTTAGGTATACCTTATCAGAGTCAAACAATGAGACCCGATGGTGACAAAGCAAGGATTGTACAGTGAATGATCATCACCTAGTTATTCATCAGAAATACACTACCCATGTGTAGAGCATAAGCATGAAAGTCATGGCAGGGATAGCAATAATGCCTCAAATATCCTATTAGGTATACCTCATGAAGGTCAGATAATGAGACCTGTTGGTGACACAGCAGGGATTATACAATAAATGGTCATCACCTAGTTATTCATCAAAGATACACTACCCATGTATAGAGCATGAACATGAAAGTCATGTTCATCATGTTCCCCTGATGAAGCTGTCCACAGCGATACGCGTGGGGCCGGTCACGTTCCCCCTGGTGTTGCCATGACTTTCATGTTCATGCTCTATACATGGGTAGTGTATCTTTGATGAATAACTAGGTGATGACCATTTATTGTATAATCCCTGCTGTGTCACCAGCAGGTCTCATTATCTGACCTTCATGAGGTATACCTAATAGGATATTTGAGGCATTATTGCTATCCCTGCCATGACTTTCATGCTTATGCTCTACACATGGGTAGTGTATTTCTGAGGAATAACTAGGTGATGATCATTCACTGTACAATCCTTGCTTTGTCACCATCGGGTCTCATTGTTTGACTCTGATAAGGTATACCTAACAGGATACTTGGGACATTATTGCTACCCCCTTGGGGCCTCTTATCTACAGCCCTATTCTTATGATCATTTAGATATTACTACTATGAGATGCACTGTGTATACATGATGAATTCTTGATCTGTATATATTGAAACATTGGGGTTTACGTATTGTCATCATTCACCTGTCACATAATGAAAGCATGTGCTGTGTAATCATTATTGAGAGATACACATGAGTCACACATAAATATATATGTATATATTTTATTTATTTATTTATTTATTTATTTTTCCTTGATTATATGCTGACCCTTCCATGTATTCATGTTGGCAAATTTCCAATCATTCCAGAGGGAACGTGTCCTCACCTGTGCTATTCTGCACAATTTTAATTGATTTTATTATGTCTTTGTAGTGTGTGTTTTTGGACTTAATAAATTTATAATTATATGAACCAGTCACTGACTAATTTACATGATTGGGTTGTGCGCCGGTTTTGCATGAGCTTTCCTCTGTTTCCACAGGTAAATATAGAACATATTTTCATTACAGAGACACGTGTTTTACCCAGTACGTGTCACACGTATGCATACACGGAGGTCACACATGTGACACACGTGTAACACACGTATGACACACGTATGACCATAACCATGCGTGTGACTGCTACCTGATTAAACACGGACGTCTGAAACCAGCCTTAGGGCGGCTTTGCACACTACGACATCGCAGGTGCGATGTCGGTGGGGTCAAATCGAAAGTGACGCACATCCGGCGTCACTTGCGATGTCGTAGTGTGTAAATCCTAGATGATACGATGAATGAGCGCAAAAGCGTCGTTATCGTATCATCGGTGCAGGCTCCGACATTTCCATAATGCCGGTGCCGCGACAGGTACGATGTTGTTCCTCGTTCCTGCGGCAGCACACATCGCTGTGTGTGAAGCCGCAGGAGCGAGGAACATCTCCTTACCTGCCGCCGGCCACAATGCGGAAGGAAGGAGGTGGGCGGGATGTTTACATCCTGCTCATCTCCACCCCTCCGCTGCTATTGGCCGCCTGCCGTGTGACGTTGCTATGACGCCGCACGACCCGCCCCCTTAGGAAGGAGGCGGGTCGCCGGCCAGAGCGACGGCCGCAGGGCAGGTGAGTGCATGTGAAGCTGGCGTAGCGATAATTTTCGCTACGCCAGCTATCACAAGATATCGTACCTGCGAAGGGGGCGGGGACTATCGCGTGCGACATCGCAGCATCGGCATGCGATGTCGCAATGTGCAAAGCCCGCCTTAGTCTGACATGCACAGTGAGCTGTGAGGTCTTATATAGACAGGTGTGTAGCTTTACAAATTAAGTCCTATCAATTTAATTAAACACATCTAGACTCCAATGAAGGAATAGAACCATCTCATGGAGGATCACAAGGAAATATACAGCATTTGACTTAAATATGAGTGGCTGAGCAAAGGGTCTGAATACTTATGACCATGAGATATTTCGGTTTTTCGTATTTAATAAATTAGCAAAAATGTTTACATTTCAGTTTTTTTTCTGTCAAGATGGGGCGCATAGTGTACATTTAAGGCTAGGTTCACATTTCCGTTGTTTTGCATCAGTCACATGCGTTGCTTGACGCTTGTGACTGATGCGTTGTACAACGGATAACAAGAATTAGAATTCATTGTCGGACTCCGCTGTAAAACGTGAAAGAGAGAACGATCAGCTGATCACCCGGCGGCCACCTTTTACAGAGCGAACAGATGATCTCCCAGCAGCCGGCTAATGAGAGCGATCAGCTGATCACCCGGCGGCCGGCTTTTACAGAGCGAACAGATGATCTCCCAGCGGCCGGCTAATGAGAGCGATCAGCTGGTCGCTCTCATTAGCCGGCCGCCGGGTGATCAGCTGATCTCTCACAGAAGGCGGCTCCCGGGCGATCAGCTGATCGTTCGGCCGCCGAGAGAAAGCATGCGCAGCGAAATCCTAAGGATTCCGCTGCTCAAAAAACGCTACATGCTGTGTTCCTGCCGCCCGACGGTCAGTCATTCTACGACTGATCAGTCGGGCGGAGGATGCAACGCAGCATCATCAGTCACAATCCGCCGCTCATACAAGTATATGGGAACAATGGAATCTGCCAAATGGATTCCGTTGTTTACCAGACCTGTGGATTGTGATTGATACAAAGTGACGGAAATGTGAACCTAGCCTAAGGAGTTGTCCGACATAAACTCAAAAATAATTTTTAAGCTAATCTGTGCTGTATTGTCATATACACCACCACCACATAGGGCTCTGCAGACTCCACACGGCGCTCTGCAAGCCCCATATGTTGCTCTTCAGCCCCCCATGTCACTCTGCAGCCCCCCACACATCACTCTTCAGCTTCCCACACATCGCTCTGCAGCCTCCCATGTCACTCTGCAGCCTCCCACACATTGCTCTGCAGCCCCTACGTCGCTCTGCAGCCCCCCATATCGCTCTGCAGCCCCCCACACGTTGCTCTGCAGCCCCCATTTCGCTCTGCAGCAACCCAAGCATCACTCTGCAGCCCCTCACACATTGCTCTGCAGCCCCTCACCACCGTTTAGGGAATACATACTCCCCTTTCCTCGGTCCCCGACGCTGCTCCTTGTTCGCACACTGTCTGCTCTGCCCATATCAGCACAGTAGGGACGTCACCACTGTACTGAACTGTCAGAGTAGACAGCGGGACAATGATGAAAAGCAGCGCAGCATTGCCTCTCATCATTGCTGTGAAGTGTATCGGCATCTTCTATTCTGACACATTTGAAGTGCGATCCTGAGCAGGGGGCCGGTGCTGGGGCTGACACCACGGGCAGCCGCCACCAGGCCCCTCCCCCTAGCTCACGGGCCCCACAGCAGTAGCAAGGGAGAGTAGGAATGTGAGGAGGGTGCAGGGGAATTTGTGGGAGGGTGCAGAGAAAGGGGGTGGGGACTCCTGCATCATGTACCTGCCCAGCAGGGCGGCTACATGATGGCCCCGGTGATGCATGTATACAAGGCGAGCATAAGCCCCTGTCCTGTCGTTGACATCACAGGAAGCAGCAAAATCCCGGCAGGAGCCGTCACATGACCTCACTGAGCCAGCGGAGAAGGGCTGACAGCAGGGCAGGTAGGTAGTTACTATCTACTTACCTGCCCAAATATAGCCCAATAGTGTGATAAACAAAACTTAGCAAAATAAGCCGGATAACCCCTTTAATGAGAAAAAAATGAACTTTTTTGAATTTACCAAATGGCTGCAATGAAACAAAGAGAGAAAAATTTAAAGGGGTCTGAATACTTTCCATACCCACTGTATATATATATATATGTATATATGTATATATATGTGTATATATATATATATCACAATATATGGAAAGGTACTTAATTTTGCTTGCTGCATGAAAGTCACTGTAAGTCACTATGACACCATGTCCAGACGGGGGGTATGTCATATAGCGTTCTGTGGATCTTGACAGTACCCTCCTTTACTCCCTTTCATCTTTTAAAATTGTTACTGGAATTTAAAATGGATCTATCATCAAGTTTCACATTACAAATTGGATACATTATTAAATAGATATTTTTGACCTCATAAGATTTAACACTGAAAAGCCATGTCAGAATGCCTGTGTAATTCTTTATAAATGATTCCCTGCTTAATAACATTTGATGAGTCCAGCTGTAGACATAGCTGGACTAAAAATATCATTTTATTATAAGGATTATTTTGATAACCAACCTCGTGGGGTCTAAGACATATTCAATAATCAATTCAGCTTTTATTGTCAAATCTGGTGACATAACCACTTTAAAGAGAATCTGACATCAAATTTTTGCATTGTAATCTTAGAGCAGTATAATGAACGAAATCCTGTCCGTGACGCCAAGGTTGACTCGCCCACCCCAGGGCTATGGGACACCCGGCGCCGGGCCGGACTGGTCCGGGGGTCGTCAGTGGTGGCTGGGCCCGACTCCGTGGCCCTGGTGGGGTCAATTAAGATGGCTTCAGTGGGGGTGATTGTTAAAGTTTATAATTTTCGTGACGCCACCTGTGATTTGCGGCTATTAAGCCGCCGCTGCTGTATGAGGCCTCCGGGGTGATGGAACAGCAGCAATGGTGGTACTGCTCCCCACAGGTGGAGCGGTGCCCCGGGGCAACAGTTGGTGCTTGTGAGTGTCTATGGTGATGTTGGTGTGAATGATACGGTGCAGGGCCGACAGGCAGTGAAAGAAAGAGTCACAAACAGTAGTCTCTTTACCTTCTCCTCTTTTACTTTGAGAACAGTCCAGTCCTGGGAGACCGTTACAGGTGGTAGAGGGCTCCGGCCGGCCTGGAAGTAACTGAGGTATCTTTTTGGCTAGATGAGCATGAGGCCTACTCCTGTTCTTTCTTTGCTGTTATAGGACCCTGCACTCTGGATTAGCAATGGCCCTCTTGCTGCTGGGACCGATGATACGTCCCTCTCCCTGTGTGGTAGGCTGCGCAGGCCCTCTCTGGTGCTTCTCTGCTGGAGTCCACACCGGGCCCTGGTGATGCAGCTGTACCTTCAGGTTGTTTATGGGCTAGGTGCTTGCAGCTCTCCTGCCCTTCGGATTCAGCTACCAGGGAATATTTTAGGCCCTGGTGGCCACAGACTCCGATGTCCAAGTCTACTTCTTTGCCTCTCTGCAGCTCTGGCCTCCCTGGACTGAGCTAACCAGCTCCAGCCCCAGTTCACCAGACTGCACACTCTGCGTCTGCTCTCTCTGCTCTCTCCTCGCAGACTGAACACTGACTCCTCCCTCAGGTCAGACTTGAGGAATGCTCCCTGGAACTCCAGGTTCAGAGCTCCCCCTGCTGGCCTGAGGGAGAAACTGCGTTGGATGTTGAACTTACTGGCCAATGATTCCCCCAATTACCTCCAGGCTCAGCATTAACCCTTTGGAGGGGCAATGCTGTTGTGGCGACCAGGTCCTGGGGCGCCACATAGAGATAGAGAGCCTGATTCCAGAGATGTGTTTCCTACTTGGCTGCTTGCTGTAGTTTTGGTAAAAATCTGTTTTATCAGTAGGGTGTTATTAATCAAGGACTTGTAAATGTGCTGTCATGTAGTCATCTATATTCATGAATTCTGTATAACCCTACCACCCTAAATGATTTGCAGCTGTCTGTCTATGTACAGTATACAGTGTGTCCACCCATATCCTGTCCACCACCATTAACTGGAGAATGGTTGCAGCTATAAATATAGAAGTGGTGTCTAGGTATAGTAAAGTAGCCATGCGCTACGCAATGAAACCACCTGTAGCGCCACCTGGTGGAAAACAGCGGAGTTAGCATTAAAAGACATAAAAGATATTAGGAATCTGTAGGGAATATGAAATTTCTAACATGAAGGATTGCAATGTTTTAATAATATATATATGGGCCATAAAAGTGAGGAGCAAGTTTATAAGACTGTGTACCCATACCTTGTTATCAGGTAAACTTTAAGGGGGAGACTTGCATATTTTGTCTGTATTTCTCTTGAAACTCAAAATGGCCTAAACCCATTCAACCCCTGGTATTATGGCTGGAGCAGCAGTGAAAGTTATGGCTAAAACGAGGTGTGGACTACGGAGCCCGGGCCTACCCTGGGGGAGCATGACTAAGTGGCTAAGTGACTCTAGAGCTGCTGGTGGGGAGGTTAGGTTTGTGCTTTAGGTAGCCCCAGGGGTCACTCAAGGCGGTCCCAAGGCCCGCAGTAGCTCACTTGAAGAGCAGTTGACAAAATGGAGTTGGAGACACAGGCTTGAGTCTGGACTGGCAGCAGACAAGATGGAGTCAGAGCTCCCTGTGTTCCCTGTGTGTTCTTTAGAGCTTAGTGGGGTTGACTAAGCGCTCATCCCATCCATTCCTTACCTAGTGCCTGTTCAGGGTCAGCCATAACCAGGTATTCTGCTTGGCGCATAGGTGCAAAACCTATCTAGGGTGGTCAGGGTAGCCAGGGGCCAGCGAATGGTTTGATCATGGGTCACCATCTCCCCCTTCCCTATATACAGGGTTTCTCTCTTCCCTCCCTTTTCACCATTTGCTAGATATTTCCCCATATCTAGCATTACAAGCTTACAAGGTCACAAGCCAGGGAAGGCATGATGACTGGAACTGAAATGACCACAGACAGGACAGGTACTGGAACATGAGCTGGATGGGTGCACAGGAACTTGACAAAGTTACTAGCATACACAGGACTGACAGGGAACACTAACATTGCTCAGGCACCTTCCAACAGGGAAGGGAACCTTAAATATCCAGAGCCTCCCCGCCATAGGCTGGGGAAACTTTAGGGTGTGCACTTGCTGTCCCTTTAAAAGAAATGGAGAGCTTGCATTTGTGCCTTAAGGCACTTGCCAGGATGCATGAGTGCCATGGAGAGGACCTGGCATATGGAGACGATGAACAGAAGAAGGTTCCCAGACATAGCAGAGAGCGGAGTATATGCAGGAGTAGTCACGAAGGTGAGGACATTAGCATCCCTGCTGGAAGGAGGTAGAGGAGCAGAGCGAAGATGCCAGCATTAAAGTACCTCCCTCTTTTGCCCCCTCTTCTCCAGGCCTGAAAGAAATATCTTCACAGAAGAGGTGCCTGAATATTCTACATCATTCTACTGAAACTGCCCTGACTAAAATCACAAATGACTTACTGCCAAAGCTAACAACCACTTCTCTATACTCCTACTTCTAGACCTGTTCTCAGCCTTTAACACTGTCAACCACTCCTTCCTACTACAGATCCTCTCTTCCCTTGGTGTCAGAGATCTCGCCCTCTCTTGGATCTCTTCATCACTTTCCAACCGCATTTTTAGTGTCTCTCACTCCCACACAACCTCTTCATCCCTCTCTCTGTTGGCGTCCCTCAAGGCTCTGTCCTGGGACCCTTATTCTTTTCCATCTATACATTTGCCCTGGGACAATTCATAAAGTCCCATGGCTTCCAGTACCACTTATATGCCGATGACACTCAGTTCTACCTCTCTGGTCCAAATGTCATATCTCTGCTGTACAGAATCCCAGAGTGTCTATCGACTATATCTTCCTTCTTCTCCTCTCGCTTCCTAAAGCTCAATGTGGCCAAAACTGAACTGATCATCCTCCAACTCACCTACACTCTCTACCTGATCTATTACAATAAATAACATCACGCTCTCCCCAGTACCCAAAGTTCAGTGCCTCGGAGTGACCTTTGACTCTGCCTTGTCCTTCATACCACACATCCAATCCTTCACCACTTCCTGCCGTCTTCAACTCTAAAATATTTCCAGACTCCGTCCTTTCCTTAATTCTCAATCTACAAAAATGCTAGTACATGCTCTCATAATCTCCCGCGTCGATTACTGCAACATCCTCCTCTGTGGCCTCCCTGCTAACACGCTTGCCCTTCTCCAGTCCATCCTTAATTCTGCTGCCTGAATGATCCCCCTCTCTCCTCGATACCACCCCACTTCTCCTCTCTGCAAATCCCTCCATTGGCTTCCTATCTTCTATCGTATCCAATTCAAACTACTAACACTGACCTACAAAGCCATCCATAATCTGTCTCCTCCGTATATCTCTGAACTAATCTCTTGCTACACTCCAAAACGTAATCTTCAGTCCTCCCAAGATCTCCTTCTCTCCTTCTCTCTCATTCGCTCCTCATGCAACCGCCTCCCAGACTTCTCCCGAGCATCCCCAGTCTTCTGGAACTCGCTGCCTCAACACATCAGACTATCTACTACACTTGCAAGCTTCAAAAGGAACTTGAAAACTCATCTGTTCAGAAATGCCTATAATCTTCAATGACCCCACTGCTTCACCACCATGTGGAGCTGCCGCCTCACCACCATTCGGAGCTGCCGCCTCACCACTGTGCGGAGCTGCCGCCTCACCACTGTGCGGAGCTGCCGCCTCACCACTGTGCGGAGCTGCCGCCTCACCACCGTGCGGAGCTGCCGCCCCACCACCGAGCGGAGCTGCCGCCTCACCACCGTGCGGAGCTGCCGCCCAACCTACACTCCACCTACTGTCTCCTCCCCAAAATCCTATAGAATGTAAGCCCGCAAGGGCAGGGTTCTCTTCCCTCTGTACTAGTCTGTCTATTGTAACTTGTATATGTATTCTGTATGTAACCCCCTCATGTACAGCACCATGGAATCAATGGTGCTCTATAAATAAATATTAATAATAAATAATAATAATATTCTTCTTAAGCCTGCATGACCCTTTTTCGGGACCAAATTCTTTTCCATCAACTAGAAACAGAGTTCTGCCTTTAATCTTCCTTATTGCCAAGATAGTCTTTACCTCAACAACATCCTGAGGGCTGTCAGGCTTAGGAAGAAGAAGGCCAAACGGTCATAGCTTTTGATCTCGCTGTTGCAGGGGGACCTCCAAGCCTGGGATTTTTAGAGACCTTAGTTAGGTCTCATCTATGATGATCCTGACTGAATCTCCTTGCTTGAGTACAGGCTGTGTCACCTTCAGTAGGGGGATCGGTCAACAGTGATTTATCATTCGGAATTTCATAGATGGTCACCTGATGCCAAATCGAATGACCCAATGCTTAGAAGCCAAGTTTGTTAGGACTGTCAGAAAGATTCGACAACAGAAAATCAGGAAGTTGCCTCTCCGCTCTAATAGGGACAGGAAACACAAAGAGGTTACATTGCCCCTCCCCTCCTCTTATCCTCTGTGTTTTTCTTGTCCCTAGGGGCATGAAGAGGTTTCCTGGAGTGCTCTGGCTGATGAATAATCACTCCATCTAAATTTACCTTTTTGTATAGCTGGGCAGCAGAGGTCAATTGCGTTGCCTTCCTCCTCATCATGCTGCTCCTGCTTCCTCCAAGAATGGGACCCCATCATTCTCCTACAGTGCTGGAAGGCTGGGGTCCTCCCTTAGCTTCCCAGCCTTTCTCCTACTTCTAGAGGTGATGCAAGACACTGTCTCTTTCTGATGACATCACTTCCAGTTGTGTTCCACCTTGGAACGCACAGCAGGTTTCCAACCCCTGGATGGAGAAAGCATAGTTCTAAAAGCAGGACGACTCCAAAGTCTCTTCACCACGTAGGATCTTGATGATGAGTCGCATCCAGAGAATGCCATGGCGCTGGATCATGGTCATTTCACTATAAATGACCCTGACATGAAGATACTATAAAGTAGGACTGTTTCCTTATTACCATGGAGGGTGTGTCTTTTCTTCCATCTCATCTGCTCAGCCCAGAGATAACCCAGGCCCTAAGGTATCCTTCGGTGGGTACTTAATTTTAATAGAAGGATGTGGTGGTTCCACCTTTTTCTCTTTTAGGGGGACAAAGATCCTACACAAAAAATTAGATCCAAATCTACCAGTAAGGCTATGTGCCCACGGGAGCTTGCTCCTGCGTATTTTGCCACGGAAAACCTGCGGATTTATCTGGATTTTCCAGAGAAATACGAAGGTTTCAGCAAGTACAGACACTCCCCATGTTATCCTATGGGACATGGGGAGTGTCTGTGTCCATGCTGCGGAATGTGTGGTGGCGGAAAATGCTGTGGATGTCCCGCAGCCGCATATAACTGCATGTCAATTATTCCTGCGGATTTACCTGCGGAAATCACGTCTCTCCACTATGGAGATAGAGGCTTACCTGCCTTGGTCCTATACTTACCTGCCTTGATAGCAGACACGCGAGTCACTTTCCTCTGTCCAGTGCACAGTAGCGCGGTGGAGCCAGGTACAGGAAGGAGGAGGTGGGCGGGGCCTGCAGGAGCTTCGGTCATTTGACAGCCAGAGCTATTTCAGGCCCGCTCATCTTCTCCTGCACAGTGCAGATGCTGACAGACACGGCCGATGGAGGTAAGTATGAACTCCCCCATCACTCAGCACTTGTTCTGCATTGAGGATGCATTGCCAAAGCCATGGTGCTGTATCCTCAATGCAGAATGCCCGCAGAATTTCCGCAGGACATTCTGAGCACATCCGCAGCATTGAAACAGACAAAGTTGTGCTGTGGATTTCTGGGAGCTCCTGCGGAATGTCCTTCGGATATAACCGCAGGACACTTTCCCCATGGGCACATAGCCTAACATTACTAGTAACAGATGTACCATCTGTAACAAGAAAATAGTTGCAAACTTCCAGCCCACTGCTATAATATCGCTGCCTCCGGAGTGATTAAAGTGGGCTTTACATGCTACGATATCGTTAATGAATTATCGTTGGGGTCACAGTATTTGTGATGCACATCCGGGGTCATTAACGATATCGCAGTGTGTGACACTTATGAGCGACCTTAAACGATCGCAAAAGCGGTCAAAATCGTTTGCCGCGGAGAGGTCATCCTGAAACAAAAAATCGTTTTCTGCTTATTAGCGATGTTGTTCATCATTCCTGCGGCAATACACATCGCTGTGTGTGACACCGCAGGAGCGACGAACATCTCCTTACCTGCCTCCACCGGCAATGCAGAAGGAAGGAGGTGGGCGGGATGTTACGTCCCGCTCGTCTCCGCCCCTCCGCTTCTATTGGATGCCTGATGTGTGACGTCGCTGTGACGCCGCACGAACCGCCCCCTTAGAAAAGAGGTGGTTCGCCGGCCAGAGTGATGTTGCAGGGCAGGTAAGTGCGTGTGACGGGGTTAAGCAATGTAGTGCGCCACGGGCAGCAATTTGCCCGTGTCGCACAACCGACGGGGGTGGGTACGATCGCTGGCGATCTCGCTAGCGAGATCGCAGCGTGTAAAGCTCGCTTAACACCTGATTCAGCATGCAGACTCCAAGGCACGGATTCCAGAATCCAAATGAAACAAGAAAGGTCTTGCGGATCACAGGCTCAGTAAAAGTAACTTACATTCATGAATAAGACCTTATGACTATCTTCTATGTTGAAACGCGTTGGATGAATAAATCTCTATATTCCTGTTTCTGTGGATACCACCTGCGCTGTGATCCGCTGGACCTTTTTTATTTCATTTAGAATCTGTAACAAGAAGTTCTAAACCCCACATAAAAACAATTATGTCAGGAGTGCGCTCAAAAAGTTGTGAGGGATGAAAAATAATCTCTAAATAGAGGAATAAGAGGAATGATATGTCAGGAAATCCAGACTTCTCTAGCCCCCTTTTCCCAATAAGTCTCTCTAGCATCACCTATGACTAAAAAAAGGAAAATCTATTTAGAGGAAAGTTCAGACTCAGAAGAAGCCCATACATTTATTCCTAAAGATTGGCTGGAGGAAGAGAAATTAAAACTGAATCAAAACTTTGAGCATGGGTCTGAAAAATATAATTTCTCCACTGAGGATATAAAAGAACTCCTATCATCATTAAGAATACAATAAAAGTTGAGGGAGAGGAAAATAGCCCAACAGTACAATATAAAATATTTGGAGCATTAAAATCATAAAAAATGGTGTTCTCAATACATGTTAATATCCAGAGTCTGATTCTAGAGGAATATTAGTTTTCAGAAAAATATTTCAGTGTCCCGGGTGATGCAAAAGTAATATTCCGTTAGAAGAAGACATTGTTAAGGTTTGGATGGAAGTTCCCAAGATTGATATCTAGGTCACTAAGGTGGCTAGAAAAAAGAAGCTTCCATTTGAGGATTCCTCACAACTCAAAGCTCCAATGGATGTTAAGAGGATAGCCTTTTGAGGAAAACGTGGGAACATCAGCAGCCTCTAACAACAAATGTAGCATCCACCTGCGTGACAAAGTCTATGTTCAAATGGTTGAATCAAACTTGATACATGCTTAAACATGGGAAGTCCTAGGGAAGATTTACTAGCTTCTTTATAACTCCTTCAAAAGGCCACATGGTTTCTAACAGATGCCTCAGTAGGGTCAGAGGAGCTGCTAGATCCTCGGTGTTATCAAACACGACTAGATGGGCACTGTGGTTAAAAATGTGGAACGGGGATATTGTATCCAAGGCCAAGCTTTGCTCTATTCCCTTTCAGGGTGCATATGTATTTGGGCCTGCTCTAGACAAACTACCAGAAAAGGTATCCAATAAAAAGATATCGCTACCTGAACCGAAAGTTGTCAGACGGATATCCTTTTGTCTGCTCAGACCCAACCTCCACAGTACAGAGCAAAGGGGAATATGGGTGGCTGGAGCTAACCCAAAGGAGGAAGATGTAGAAATATGTTTCAAAACCAACCTCAAAATCAGGAATGATGCCAGATATGTAGGGGGCGGACCTCAAACTTCTTTGTGAAGAATCCTGGAATCTAAAAAGGGAGTAAAGATTGAATTCTCCTCCTACGCTCACCAAAATTAAAATAACTTCTCTTTCTTCTTGAAAGCTACAGAAGATTCTGATGTTCTAGCTCAAAAATCTGCAAATGTCAGGCGTGATCTCACCAGTCCCAGAAAAAGAACAGAGCAAAGGTCATTACTCTCACCAATTTCTAATAAGAAAACCAAGTTCGGCCTACAGAACAATTATAAATCTAAAGCCCTTAAACCAGTATATCATATACAGAAGATTCAAGATCTAATCCATAGATATGATCCATCGTCTCTTGGATAGGCATAAACTTTGTAAGGCAACTGTCGATTTGCATCATGCCTGTTATCATATCACTTTAGATTCAGTACATCCAAAGTTTTTGATATTCGCAATTATGCAGGGGCAGAGGAATCTCATTTCCAATTTAATTAATTACCCTTTGAGATTTCATCATCACCTTAGATGTTCAGAATATGGCAGAGATAGTAGCTTTCGTGAGGAGACAGAATGTAATCATCGTTCCTTATTTTGACGACTTCTTGATCATGGTTCCTACCATACCACTTTTCAGGGAACACAAAATAACGATCCAGATCCTAACATCCTTGGGATGACTGGTGAATCTACAGAAATCGAGCTTGAATCCATAAACCAGAAAAATGTTACTGGGGTTCCTCCTTGATTCTCAGAAACAGGTATCCTTTTAAAGTAAGGGTACTTTCACACTTGCGTTGGTTTTTTTTGGCGCAATCCGCTGTCTTGGGAAACAGCGGAATCCGTTAACGGATTCCGCTGTTTCCCATAGACTTGCATTGATGATGGATTGTGCCAAAAGTGTCTGCGTTGCTTCTGTTGGCCGACGCTCCGTTGCTTCCGCCGAGCGGAAGCAACGCAGAATGTAACGTTAATTGCTTGCGTCAAAATGACGCCAACCAACGGATTCCGTTGAAATTTATAATGGTTCCCTATGGTAGCGGATTCCGTTGCTAAGTGCTTAACAACGGAATCCGCTGCTGGATTCCGCTTTTTTCTACTGAGCATGCCCAGACTAAAGACCAATCACTATGTCAAGGTTCCTTATCTGGAAAGCTATATAAGAGCCCTAATTCAAAGCAGCAAACAATGCCTTTGGACACTGAGAGCTGCTGTGAATCCCTGAAGACCATCTCTGAAGAAATCACACCAGGAGAAAATATCTGGGAGAACTGGAGGACAATTGCGGAGGTGAGAAAAATCAGAAACCCATAGTCCCCATATTTTGTTTACCTCCCCTTTTTTTATTTTTTTTTGTTTTTGTTTTTGTTTTTTTTTTCATCGTTGATATTATTGAATGTAAAATAAAGCGCTTATGCTGCTTTCTGTACTCCAAAAAATTAAAAAAAAAAAAATAATAAAAATGTACCCAATTATTGGTTTGTTGAGTAATTTACCGCCTTTTTAGTGTATGTATTTTTGGTAATTTTTGTGTGTTGGAAAAAACATTTAAATTGGTGATATTGACCGTAAATTGGATTAATGGAGTTGAGTTGGGTTAGGGTGGGTCTATTGTTTGGTAATGGGGGGTGGGTTAGGGTGGGGCTATTGTTTGGTAATGGGGGGTGGGTTAGGGTGGGGCTATTGTTTGGTAATGGGGGGTGGGTTAGGGTGGGGATATTTGGTGCATTGGTTGGTTCACAAATAAGCAACCAAATTTTATTTGGCAAAACTCCTACAAATTTTTTTTTTTTCTCCAATAGACTAAACGCCCAACCAGCGGCAGCAACCCAGCCAGCACAACCAGCGGCAGCAACCCAGCCAGCCAGACGCCCAACTTTATAGGTACCCATGTAAGTATCTCTTCAGCCCAACTGAACAGGTGAGTGGTCCAAAGCTGTTTATTTTTTTAATGTGGTGTTTTTTTCTCAAATAGACCAAACACTGACCAGCGGCAGCAACCCAGCCAGCCCAACCAGCGGCAGCAACCCAGCCAGCACAACCAGCGGCAGCAACCCAGCCAGCACAACCAGCGGCAGCAACCCAGCCAGCACAACCAGCGGCAGCAACCCAGCCAGCCCAACCAGCAGCAGCAACCCAGTCAGTACAACCAGCGGCAAAGATTCTTTAGAATGTCTTCTGATGACAGCCCCCCTGAAAGGCGTCAGTGAGTGGAGGTGAAATGTTCAAGTAAAATTTTTTTTATTTAATATGTTGAATGCAACTAGTACTAACAATTTTTTTATTTGTATATAGGAGGAAGCTGCAGCCGAACTGGGGGTGCCAGAAGCTGCACGGGGTGGAGAAAATAGTGGCGAAGGCTCGCAGGATGCAAGTATATCCACAAGAATGACATCATAACCATTACACCAGACATGCTAACATGACAGATTTCCCCAAAAATCATAAGTTGCTATCATTAACATATCATGCATGACATATTTAAAAGTAAAACTATACATTTGTCTGTTATGTATTTTTTCTTTTTTCAGGTTGCACTGCTTGTACGTTGTAGAGTTCCTCCCAGGGGCTCCCGGGGTCGTCGAGGGTGCGGCGGTGGTCAACAGCGTGTGAGTATTTTTTGTAGAACATTTTTGGGTAACTAAAATTATTAATAATTATTATAACTAATATCAGGTTTTTTAGATTTTTTTTGTCCTTGCCAAAGGTTTCACAACGGCAGCAGGACGAGGAATCTGATGGGGGGGGAAACGGGTATAGACGTGGACCTCCTCATCACTTCGTCCATGCCCGGCAGCCGTTGTGGGACATGCAAGACCACCGCCATGCTGATTCTGTCATCACCGTACGGGTCTGGGAAGAGGTGGCCTCCGAAGTAATAGATGGATGGGAGGATCTCAATGACAGGACAAAATCAAAAGCAGGTAAGTAAACTACTTCAAAAATCGGTGTTGTCAAATTCCCTATCCAAGGGTTAATCTTGTGCTTCTATTTTATTTTCAGTGCGACGTCTGATAATCCGGTGGCGGTCATTACGTGATCGCTTCAGGAGGGACTACAACTTGGAGATGCAGGCTCCAAGTGGTTCAGCAGGACGCAAGGGCTCCAAATACAGATATGCCAGAGCCCTTGCGTTCCTTAGAAGCACGATGCTGCCAAGACGGTAAGTAAACTGTTTTTGGTTGATTTTGTAATGTATTTAATTGTCATAAAATTGTCTCAAACAGCATTTTAGTGTAAATTTCCTAACCTAATTTTCATTGATTTTTTTTTTTCTTATTTAATTTTCTTTTTGTTCACACAGAACATTCACGAACACATTGGAGCCTGCATCTGGCCATCACCCTCCTGGAGCGATCCCACAAGTGACCGTTACCGGTGACCCCGCCGACATGTTTGGTGATCCCTCTTCTGCTCTCCCTCCCTTCCACCTCTACTTCTGATCCCTCCGTCCCGTCCACCTCTACCTCTGATCCCTCACACTCTACCCTCCCATCTTTTCCATCTTACCCACCCTGCCCATCAGCATACTGGCAGACCTCATTACATGAGGCTGGTCAGCGAGTAGGTGTTCCCTTATCCCACCCCTCTGACGCTTCCGACACTAGAACCGTGTTAGGTTCTGGGCGACAGCGACAGAGGGGACAGGATAGGGGCAGCGCCGAATTCTTACATCTGAATGCATCCATCCATAGTTTTATTAAAGTACTATCTGACCAAATTATTGCTGGCTTCAACCTGATAAACCATAGTTTACAGTAGTTGACCAGCAAGATGGATCAGGTGCTTTCAGCTGTAAAACAAACACCTAGCCAGCATTATTTTCATTCAGTAATTGGTCAGCTGGAAAACCTACCATCTGAACAGCAAATACATGTGATGAGGGCTTTCCAGAATGCTATTATTCTACTGAATCCAATACCCCCTACCACCACTGCACCACCTCATCCGACAGCACCTCTACCGACCCCTGCCCCGATGCAGCCCCCTGCCCCGATGCAGCCCCCTGCCCATTACCAGCCCCCTCCCCATTATTACCACTCTTCCCTACCCACCCAGCACACAATCCCTTCCCAGCATACTTACCCTGTCCAAACATCCCTTCATTCCCTGTCTCCACATGTCATGCCTGTCCCAAGTCCATGTCCTTCATCACTGTCTTCTACACCTACACTCCATTCCCCATACCAGCATTCTACTTCTTCACCGCTCTTAATCCAAACCCAACCATCTTTTGCCTTACCCACCTATACACCTTCCGTACATCACCAGTCTCCCAGCCCTCAGCCATCTCCAAGCCCTCAGCCATCTCCAAGCCCTCAGCCATCTCCAAGCCCTCAGCCATCTCCTGTTGCTACACCATTTTTTCCACCAACTTCCATTTGTTTTTCCACACCCTCACCTTCTTCAACTGTCCACCCTTCTTCCTCCCCATCCTCTCTGAATACACTGCATGTTGAAGGGGTCAGTCCTGCGAGCAAGACCAGTGATATCTCCACCCCACATAGATACTTTAATTTATAGTAAAAAAAATTATGTGTATTATCATTTAATAAAATTATGTTTTATTCAACTTATATATTGTCTCATGTTTTTAGTGAAATAACAAATTTTGTGAAAATGACTATAAACATTTTAAACAGGTGGTTTGCATTACATAACTGTAGCAAAAACAAAAGTATGTGTTAGAAAATACACTATTGTAAATTTAATACAATCTCTAAAAAAAAGTATTGAAATATAACAAATATAAATGCCTGAAAAAAAGGAAAAAACTAAAGGATAAAGAAAATAAAACATCAAATCAGTCTGTCCTGCCACTCCAGTCGCCCTGCTTCAGTAGCAAAATAGGCAGCAAATTGGTCGCGGAGTGCAATTATTTCCCTACCGCTGCGGAAGGTAATGTTTGTGTAGTCTGGCAGATTAGAATTTGACAGTTCCTCTTCTATTGGAGTAACTCCATTCGTTAACAGATAGTTATGTAACACAACGCAGGCTTTGATGATATCATCCACGGTGTCAACTTTAACATTTATGGCAGTGGTCAGAACTCTCCACTTAGCCGTAAGGATGCTAAACGCGCACTCAACCATGCGCCGTGCATGACTCAAACGATAATTAAATATTTTCTGTTCGTATGACAACCCACGAATTGAATAAGGTTTGAGAAGGTGTGTGTCCAATTGGAATGCCTCGTCAGCAAGGCAGACAAAAGGCAGGGGTGGACCAGACGTTTGGGGAAGTGGGCTTGCTGGTGGGAAGCTGAATCTGTCTCCATAAAGATTACAGCCCATGGTAGAGGTTTTAAAAACCTGGGAGTCATTACTTCTTCCATAGGCTCCTATGTCCACTGCCAGGAATTTATAATTGGCATCGGCAATAGCCATCAGGACTACCGAAAATATTTTTTTATAATTCAAGTGTTCGGATCCGGTGTTTGCTGGCTTCACTATCCGAACATGCTTTCCATCCACCGCACCGCAGCAATTGGGGAAGTCACAGATTTCATAAAACTGGGCTGCTGTAGACATCCAGAGTTGTTGCGTTGGTTGTGGAATGTATTCTACATTTAAGGAATCCCATAATGCACTGCAAGTGTTGCTTACGATGCCGGAAATAGTAGAGATTCCTACCCGGAACTGATAATGTAACGAAGAGTAAGACTCCCCAGTGGCCAAAAATCTGAAAAATAAAAACAGAACAATTAGTTAACGGTCACAAGAAAACAACCATTACATCACATGATGGGTAGCACAATACAATTTTGAGAGTGATCATGAGACGCTCTGCAGGAGTTATTGCCAGCCAGCAAAAGGTGTCGTTGCGACGGATGAGAGGCTCTACCTGCTTCACCAAGGTGTCAAACATCGCCGCTGACATTCGAACGTATCGGAAAAACTTGTCCGGATGGCTCCTTAACTCTAAATAGAGGGTTGTAAAAACGCCACGGGATAGACGTACATCATTGATGGGGTGGACCCAGAAGCGGCGAAGGCGACGCCTCATCCGTAGCCGCTCCTTTTCAGCAATGTAAAACGCCAAAACATTTGCTTGATAAGAATAATCGATGTACGCTTGAACGATCCTCCCGGTAATAACATCCATCTCTCTTCTTTCTCTGGCAGCCTCTACAGATGGCCGGTCGGAACACTTATATATACGGATCCGACGGATTCCGTCTAACGGACGCATAGCGGACGCATAACGGATGCAACGGAATTAACGCGTCCGTTACTTCACAGGAAACCGCTAACTGATTCCTGTGAAATAACGGATCCGTTGCTTCCGTTGACACCACAAAAATAACAGATGCGTCAAAACGACGCAACAACGGAGCCAGCGGATTTCACACAACGCAAGTGTGAAACTAGCCTAAGAAGACAAGTTCTTTTTGTTTTAATTGGTTGTTTTAAAGTGACAGGTACTTTATCAAAACTACGATGATGATCCTCTATATGGCTTCTATACAGTTTCCTTCATAAATCTAAGCACCTCTGAAAAAATGTAAGAAATTTTGTTGTAATAGAAACACATTTACAAATAGCGAGGAAAGTATGTGATGCACAAATTAATATCTAAGTCACAAGAAAGTAAACTTGCACTTGCCTTTAAAAGGGAAATTGGATTTAGGCGATGTATCTATGACAACACCCCTCTTATGGATAAAGAATTAAGGAAAGAGAAATATTTTTGATGTCATTGTTGTATAAGGGTAATTCATGAAAGTAAAATGATGATATGGGCTGCCTTCTTATTGCCTTCTCCGTGCAAGGACATTTAAGTGGTTTCTGAGAAATTCATTATGTTGTCTACAATAATGTCAAGGAAAGTGCATCATTCTGTAAATTATATACAGCACTAAACCACTTTCAGTCTTGCTGCAATTTGTATTGCTAAGATCTGTCCTCAATCTTAACCCAAACCATCAATTGCCATAACCTAAGTGTTATCAGATAATGTTTACAGCCTGAAAGTCAAGATACAATCAGTGCGGGGATATAGTATGTCATACAGTCCATGGCGAGCACTAGACGGTGCATTAGATATAGCATCTTCTGTTATCAAGAAAAACATTTAGAAATAAGCAATTTATGGAGGAGTAAAGCCATTTTTAGAAGTATTGCCCAACCTGTTCATCTCAGTAATGAAGGTCAGTTTAGTAATTTCATACAGTGCCTTGAAAAAGTATTCATATCCTGTGGACTTTCCACATTTTTTCACGTTACATCCATAAATGTAAGTGTTTTTTATGTGATATACCAACACTAAGTAGCAAGTATTTGTCAAGTGTAAAGGAAATTATATATGATTTTCTAATTACATTTTTTTAAAAATATAAATCTGAAAATTGTGACAAATATTTCTAATCATCCTCCTGTAATCTCAACCTTAAATAAAATCTTCAGTGACCAATTTTGCCTCCAGAAGCCACCTAATTAGTAAATTGAGTCCAACTGCGTGTAATTTATTCTTAGTATAACTACAGCTGTTATATGAAGGCCTCAGAAGATTGTTTGGAAACATTAGTGATCAAACAGCATCACAAAAAACAAGGAACACACCAGACAAGTCAGCAATAAAGTTGTAGAAAAGAATAAAGTAGGGTTAGGTTATGAAAAAATGGCCCAAGCTCTGAACATCTCACCCAGCACTGTTCAATCCATAATCCAATAATCAAATGAGTATGATGAAACTGTAAACCTACCAAGACATGGCTGTCCACCTAAGCTGACATAACACGCTAGGAGATCATTAATGAGAGAAGCAGACAAAAAACTTATGGCCACTCGGAGGAACTGCAGAGATCCACAGCTCAAGTGGGAAAATCTGTCCACAGGATAACTATTAGGGTGCAACTGCACTTTGCTTTTTACCTGCTTTTTTGCTGCTTTTTCAACTGCAGCGTTTGATCCCAAAATGGTTGTGTTCTGCTTTTCAAGCAAAGTCTATGGGAATTTGGGTTTCTTGTCCGCACTATGCAGTTCAAACTGCAGCCTTTTTGTTGCAGAACTTTGGTCAAAAACTCAGCTTTGCAGTGCAAAACCCAAATGGCAAAAACAATTGGCATGTCAATTGTTTTTGCCATTTGGGTTTTGCACTGCAAAGCTGAGTTTTTGACCAAAGTTCTGCAACAAAAAGGCTGCAGTTTGAACTGCATAGTGCGGACAAGAAACCCAAATTCCCATAGACTTTGCTTGAAAAGCAGAACACAACCATTTTGGCATTAAACGCTGCAGTTGAAAAAGCAGGTAAAAAGCAAAGTGCGGTCACACCCTTAGGCCTCGCTCCCACTTGTGTTTAAGATGGACGAGTGCAATCTGATAAAACATTTAATTGCACTCACACCAATGTTAAACAATGGGGCAGTGCCCAGCTATGATTTTTTTTTCTTATGCTGAATTGGCTAAAGGAAAATATCACAGCATGCTGCTTTTGGCAGAAAGTCTCACATCACTCGCAAACGTACAAATCTATTGGTGCATGTGAAATATCGGACATGCTTGCAACAGAGCCTGAGCCGTGTGTCATTAACTTATGGTATCTGATGTAAGAGCATAGGATGCCACATGCAAATGGAGAAAGGCCTTAGGGGTACTTTGCATGCTGCGACATCGCTACTGCGATATCGTCGGGGTCAAATCGAACGTGACGCACATCCGGCGCTAGTAACAACGTCGCAACGTGTAAAGCCCAGATGCACCGATAAACGATCGCAAAAGCGTCGTAAATCGGTGATCTGTGTAGCGTCGGTCATTTTCATAATGTCGCACCAATAGGAGATACGATGTTGTTCCTCGTTCCTGCGGCACCACACATCGCTGTGTGTGAAGCCGCAGGGGCGAGGAACATATCCTTACCTGCCTCCACCGGTTATGCGGAAGGAAGGAGGTGTGCGGGATGTTTACGTCCTGCTCATCTCCGCCCCTCCGCTTCTATTGGCCACCTGCCGTGTGACGTCGCTGTGACGCCGCATGACCCGCCCCCTTACCCTTAGGAATGAGGCGGGTTGCCGGCCAGAGCGACGTCGCAGGGCAGGTAAGTGCGTGTGAAGCTGCCGTAGCGATAATGTTTGCTACGGCAGCTATCACAAGATATCGCATGTGCAACGGGGCGGGTACTATCGTGCTCGGCATCGCTAGCATCGGCTAGAGATGTCGCAGCGTGCAAAGTACCCCTTAGTCTTATACTCCACAAATCTGGCCTTTATGGAAGAGTGGCAAAAAGAAAGCCAATTTTTGAAAGCAAGCCATAAGTCCTCTTTGCAGTTTGTAAAAAGCAATGTAGGGGACATAGATGAGACCAAAGTAGACCTTTTTGGGCTAAAGCCAAAACTTTATGTGTGGCAGAAAACTAACATTGCACACCGCCCTAAAACACCATCCCAACCGTTAAACATGGTGGTAACAGCATCATGCTGTGGAGATGTTTTTCTTCAGCAGAGATATGGAAGCTGGTCAGAGTTAAATAGGAAGATGGATGGAGCTAAATACAAGGCAATTTTGAAAGAAAACCTGTTATAGGCTGCAAAAGACTTGATATTGTGGATTAGGTTCACCTTCCAGCAGGAAAACGACACTAAACATACTGCCAGAGCTACAATGGCATGATTTAGATCATTGCATATTCATGTGTTTGAATGGTGCAGTCAAAGTCAAGACCTAAATTCCTTTGAGAATCTGTGATAAGACTTGAAAATTGCTGTTCACAGACATCTTCATCCAATCTCACTGAGCTAGAGATATTTCGCAAAGAAAAATGATAAAAAATTTCAGCCTTTAGCTTTGCAAAGCCATTAGAGACATTCCCCAAAAGACTTACAGCAGTAATTGCAGCAAAAGGTGGTCCTACAAAAGTATCAATTCAAGGGGGGGCTGAATAAATATGCACATCACAATTTTCAGATTTATATTTTTAAAATATTTAGAAAAACACATCATTTCCTTTATACTTCACAAATATTTGCTACTTTCTGATGGTATATCATATAAATTCCCCCCCAAATAATTCACTTAAGCTTGTGGGTGTGACTTGAAAAAAAAATGTAGAAAGGTCTATATGGTGTGAATACTTTTTCAACCCTTTAACGACCGCAGGCAGTAAAATTACATCCTAGCGGTCATAGTGTTAATCCCCACCTGTTGCTGCGGGCTGCAGGCGGGAATCCGCGCACATGTCAGCTGATTTATGCAGCTCACATGTGTGCCTGGCAGGTACGAGTGGAATTGCTATCCGCCCGTGCCTTTTAAGCCCTTAAATGGCGCTGTCAAGATGTGACAGCGCCATATTAACGGCGATAGTGGTAGATCCGTACTTACCACCCCATACTGGACGTCGCATGACGTGATCATGTGGATCGATCCAGTGGTTGTCATAGTAGCACAAGGTCATGTGATGTAAACAAACAGCCGAGTACTGGCTGTTACAAAAGATGACCATTTCTCCCGGTCTGAGTGATGCTGCTCTGAAATGAATGAGCGATCAGACAGCTGATCCATATAGTCGCCTAGGGAACCTAGTAAAATAGAAAAAGAAAAAAACGTTTTAAAAAATTAAAAAAAAAATAAAACCAAAAAGTTCAAATCACCCCCCATTCGCCCCATTGCAAATTAAAGGGTTAAAAAGTAAAAAATATACACATATTTTTATTGCCGCATTCAGACATGCCAGATCTGTGAAAATATAAAATCCATTAATCTGATCAGTAAACAGCGTAGCGGCAGGCAAAAAAAATTCCAAATGGCAAAATTTTATTTTTTTGTCGCTACAAATTTTGCGCTTAATGCAATAAAAGTCGATCAAAACATAGCATCTGCGCAAAAATGGTACCGTTAAAAACCTCAGCCCGAGATGCAAAAAAACCCGTCACTGAGCCATAGATCCTGAAAAATTAGAACACTACGGGTCACAGAAAATGGCGCAAAACGTACGCCACTTTATTCGGACAAATTTCTGATTTTTTTTTTTTCGACCCCTTAGATTTAAGTAAATCTATTTATGTTTGGTGTCTACGAACTCGCATCAACCTAAGGCATCACACCAACACATCAGTTTTACCATATAGGGAACACGGTGAATGAAATATCTCAAAAACAATAGTGCAACCACACTTTTTTTGCAATTTTTCCGCATTTGGAATTTTTTGCCGTCATACAGTACATTATATGGTAAAACTCATGATTTCATTTAAAAGTATAGCTCGTTCCGCAAGGATCGAGCCTTCACATGACCAGAGTGACTGAAAAATAAAAAAGTTAAGTCTCTCAGAAGAAAAATGGTAAAAAAAACAAAACGGAAAGTGCAAAATCGGCCGACCGTGAAAGGGTTAACCTCATAACGACGGCCGTACGACCTAAAGCGTCGGAAAAGGGTACTTATTCTGTTCCGACGCTTTAAAGCGTTAGGCCGAAAAAAGCATGTAGCGCCCCCCAGCGACCGAAAATCTTGGGGGTTTCAGCTACAGGGGGTAGCTGAGACCACCCAGATTATGAATCGGGGTGTTTTTTTTGGACCCCGATAATGTGATCGCCGGTATACACCGTATACCGACGATCACATAAAAAGGATTTATTTTTCATCTGACGTGATCAAACATGTCAGATGAGAAAGAAATATAAACCTCTAGTGCCCCCAAGGCCCCCCGATACCGGAAAATCCCCCCCCCACCCTTACCCCCCCTCCGGAACATTCAAAATGGCGCCGAAGAGCACCGCCGGCTCTGCATTAATTTCCCTCCGATCTGAAATGTTTGACACCGGAGCTCTCTGGTCCCCCTGAGCCCCCCCCTTCCACCCTCTGGAGCATGCAAAATGGCGGGGCACTCATTAGTGCGGCCGCATTCATCCTGCTCTCATTTCTGTCGCATGTCACACGTCACATGCGACAGAAAAGTCGTCCCCAGGTCCTGCCAGGTCTCCCGCCATCACCCCCTGTCAGCCTCCGGTCTTCCCCGGTACCTGGCTGCTGCTTTGGTCCCCGAGATCACTCTGCATCCTTCTGGAAAACTGGCGGCGCATGAGCAGATAGTGGCTGTCAGCCAGCTCCTTGCAAGCAGGGACGCTGACCTCACTGCTGCTCAGCTGCTGTACTGTGGACCGGGGGAGCGTGAGTGCAGTAATCTGCAGCCACACTCCTCACATGGAAGACCTGCTGTTCTAGAAAATGGGGGGGTTCGTTCTCTGAGCGTGCCCCTCATATTCTGGAATGAGGTTACTGCAGGTCACTCTGCCCTAGGTTGGACCGGGGCAGTGTGAGTGCAGTATTCTCAGATTACTGCACCCACACTGCTGACATGAAGAGCTTGCTCTTCCATAAAATGGAGGAAACTTTCCCTGAGCGTGCCCCCAATATTCTAGAAGGTCCAGAGGCATCGTGGGACCTCCAAAATGGATTACAGCGGACCGGAATTTGTTTAATTTGAATAAATTGGTGAAAGAGGGAATGTGTTGGGGAGCATTTTTTCAAATTTTTGTCTTTATTTTTTTCTATTACTGACTGGGTTAGTGATGTCGGGTATCTGTTTAGATGCCGTGACATCTCTAACCTCTGGGCTTGAGGCCAGGTGACATTACAGCTGGTATCAACCCCGTATATCACCCCGTTTGCCACTGCACCAGGGCACGGGATGAGCTGGGGCAAAGCGCCATGATTGGCACATATAATGGATGCGCCACTTCTGGGGCGGCTGCGGCCTGCTATTTTTAGGCTGGGAAAGGCCAAATAACCATGGCCCTTCCCACCCTGATAATACCAGACCACAGCTGTCTGCTTTACCTTGGCTGGTAATCCAATTTGAGGGAGACCCCACATTTTTTTTTTATTATTATTTCTAAATAATTATAAAAAAACAGCCTGAGGTGACCTCCAAATTGGATCACCAGCCAAAGTGAAGCTGCCAGCTGGGGTCTACAGGCTGCAACCGTCTGCTTTACCCTAGCTGGCTATCAAAAATATGGGGGACCCCACGTCGTTTTTTTTTAATTATTTATATTTGGGCTAAATACAAGGAATAACATAATGAAAGTCACTAACGGGCATCAGCTTAGAAAATGCAGGCGGTAGGACATTATATATGTGTTAGACATCTATCCATCCATCCTAGCTCTTTAGGCTATGTGCCCACAATCAGGATTTGCAGTGTTTTGGAGGCAGAGTGTTTTCACTGCGTCCATAACGCTGCGTTGTTAAGTACAAGCACAGTGGAAGGATTTTTAGAAATCTCCTGCCCACGTCACTTCTTTTCTCTGCAGCATAAATTGACCTGCGCTGCGGCTTCCTGCGCAGCAGGATGTCAATTTATGCTGCAGAGACTAAAGTGTTCTTCGGAGGGAGAATAAAGTCCGCAGAGGACCGAACCCAGATTGTATGCACAGGTAGCTGCGTTCTCCCATGGACAGCATATACATCTCCACAGGAGGGCTGGCACTTGCATCCTAGACACAGTGTCGCCGGATTGTGGGCAGGTAGTCTAAAAGTGAGAAATTTGGCGCTACAGCTACATTTTTATGAATTACCTGTAGATTGAAAATTCTCACGATACCCCTGTATAAAGTGCTTGAAGGGTCTAGTTTCCAAAATGGGGTCACTTGTGGGAGTTTCTGCTGTATAGGTGCCCTAGGGGCTCTGCAAATGCGACATGGTGCCTACAATTTATTTCAACTTTTACAAAATTCAAATTATGCTCCTTTCGTTCTGAGCCTTACTGTTTGTCCAAACAAAGGTTTTTTTTGCCCCATATGGGGTATCACTGCGCTCATAACAAATTGCATAACAAACTGTGTGGTCCATTTCTCTGTATTTCCTCTTGAAAAAAGGAGGAATTTGGTGCTAAAGCAACATTTTTCTGAAACAAAATTAAAATGTTTAATATGACTACCTAACGTTATCAAATTCTATGAAGTACCTGTGGGTTCAAAATGCACACTATACCCCTATACATATGAAGCACCCAGGGGTTCAGGGTACTCAAACATCTAGATAAATTCCTTGAGGGGTCTATTTATCAAAATGTGGCCACATGTTGGGGAGCTTCACTGTATAGGCACCTCAGGGGCTCTCCAAACGCAACATGGCGTCTGCTATTGATTCAAGCCAATTTTGCAGTCAAATGGCACTCCTTCCCTTCCGAGCCCTGCCGTGCGCCTAACTAGTTGATTTCCACCACATATAAGTTATTGCCAAACTCAGGAGAAATTGCACAATAAATTTCATGGTGATTTTTTTCCTTTTACCTTTGGGAGAAAAAAGCTACCTGGTTGAAGTAACAATTTTGTGGTAACATTTTATTTTTTATTTTCATGGCTCAACGTTATAAAATTCTGTGAAGCACCTGGGGGTTCAGGGTACTCACCAAACATCTAGATAAATTCCTTGAGGAGCCTAGTTTCCAAAATGGGGTCACTTGTGGGGGGTTTCTGCTATTTACATACCTTAGGGGCCCTACAAATGCGACATGGTGCTCACACTTTTTCAGCCAAACTTCCTTTCCAAAATTCAAACATTGCTCCTTCCATTCCAAGCCCTCCCAATTCTCCAAACAAAGGTTTGTGTCCACATGTGGGGTATCCCCACGCTTATAAGAGAGTGGGTACCAAACGTTGGGTCTAATTTTTGGAATTACCTCTTGAAAAAGTGAGAAAATTGATGCTAAAACAACATTTTTGAGAAAAAAAAATGAAAATTTTCAATATGACAATGTACTTTTATCAATATCTGTGAAATACCTGTGGGTCCAAAATGCTCACTATACCCCTAGATAGAATTCTTAAGGGGTCTAGTTTCCAAAATGGCATCACTTGTGAGGGGTATCTGCTGTTTAGGTACCTTAGCGGACCTGTAAATGCAACATTGTGCCCACAATCTAATTCAGCCAAATTTACTTTCCAAAATTCAAATATTGCTCCTTCTGTTTCGGCCCCCCCCCCCATTTGTCCAAACAGAGGTTTCTGACCACATGTGGGGTATCGGTGCGCTCATAAGAACGCGGGTAACAAGTTTTGGGGTCCAATTTGTTGTGTTATTTCTTCTAAATGTGAATAAATTTGGAGTAGAGCAAAATTTTTAGGTAAAATTTTATTTTTTGCTTTTTTTCATTCCACATTGCTTTAGTTCCTATGAAGCACTTGAAGGGTTAATAAACTTCTCGGATGTGGTTTTGAGTAATTTGGGGGGTGAAGTTTTTAGAATGGGGTCACTTTTGGGTATTTTCTGTCACCTAGGCTTCTCAAAGTCACTTCACATGTAAAGTGGTCCCTAAAAAAATGGTTTTGTAAATTTTGATGTAAAAATGAGAAATTGCAGATGAACTTTGAACTCTTCTAACTTCCTAACAAAAAAAATTTGGTTTCCAAAATTGCGCTGATGTAAAGAAGACAAGTGGGAAATGTTATTTATTAACTATTTTGTGTCACAGAAATCTCTGGTTTAACGGTATAAAAATTCAAAAGTTGAAAATTGCAAATTTTTCAAAATTTTTGCCAAAATTCAATTTTTTTATAAATAAACACAAAAAATATTGTCCAAAATTTTGTACTAACATGAAGTCCAATATGTAACGAAAAAAAAAACCAATCTCAGAATCACTCGGATCCATTGAAGCGTTCCAGAGTTACAGTTAGGTCCAGAAATATTTGGACAGTGACACAAGTTTTGTTATTTTAGCTGTTTAGAAAAGCATGTTCAGAAATACAATTATATATATAATATGGGCTGAAAGTGCACACTCCCAGCTGCAATATGAGAGTTTTCACACCCAAATCGGAGAAAGGGTTTAGGAATTATAGCTCTGTAATGCATAGCCTCCTCTTTTTCAAGGGACCAAAAGTATTTGGACAAGGGACTCTAAGGGCTTCAATTAACGCTGAAGGCGTCTCCCTCGTTAACCTGTAATCAATGAAGTAGTTAAAAGGTCTGGGGTTGATTACAGGTGTGTGGTTTTGCATTTGGAAGCTGTTGCTGTGACCAGACAACATGCGGTCTAAGGAACTCTCAATTGAGGTGAAGCAGAACATCCTGAGGCTGAAAAAAAAGAAAAAATCCATCAGAGAGATAGCAGACATGCTTGGAGTAGCAAAATCAACAGTCGGGTACATTCTGAGAAAAAAGGAATTGACTGGTGAGCTTGGGAACTCAAAAAGGCCTGGGCGTCCACGGATGACAACAGTGGTGGATGATCGCCGCATACTTTCTTTGGTGAAGATGAACCCGTTCACAACATCAACTGAAGTCCAGAACACTCTCAGTGAAGTAGGTGTATCTGTCTCTAAGTCAACAGTAAAGAGAAGACTCCATGAAAGTAAATACAAAGGGTTCACATCTAGATGCAAACCATTCATCAATTCCAAAAATAGACAGGCCAGAGTTAAATTTGCTGAAAAACACCTCATGAAGCCAGCTCAGTTCTGGAAAAGTATTCTATGGACAGATGAGACAAAGATCAACCTGTACCAGAATGATGGGAAGAAAAAAGTTTGGAGAAGAAAGGGAACGGCACATGATCCAAGGCACACCACATCCTCTGTAAAACATGGTGGAGGCAACGTGATGGCATGAGCATGCATGGCTTTCAATGGCACTGGGTCACTTGTGTTTATTGATGACATAACAGCAGACAAGAGTAGCCGGATGAATTCTGAAGTGTACCGGGATATACTTTCAGCCCAGATTCAGCCAAATGCCGCAAAGTTGATCGGACGGCGCTTCATAGTACAGATGGACAATGACCCCAAGCATACAGCCAAAGCTACCCAGGAGTTCATGAGTGTAAAAAAGTGGAACATTCTGCAATGGCCAAGTCAATCACCAGATCTTAACCCAATTAAGCATGCATTTCACTTGCTCAAATCCAGACTTAAGACGGAAAGACCCACAAACAAGCAAGACCTGAAGGCTGCGGCTGTAAAGGCCTGGCAAAGCATTAAGAAGGAGGAAACCCAGCGTTTGGTGATGTCCATGGGTTCCAGACTTAAGGCAGTGATTGCCTCCAAATGATTCGCAACAAAATATTGAAAATAAAAATTTTTTTTTGGGGTTTGGTTTATTTGTCCAATTACTTTTGACCTCCTAAATGTGGAGTGTTTGTAAAGAAATGTGTACAATTCCTACAATTTCTATCAGATATTTTTGTTCAAACCTTCAAATTAAACGTTACAATCTGCACTTGAATTCTGTTGTAGAGGTTTCATTTAAAATCCAATGTGGTGGCATGCAGAGCCCAACTCGCGAAAATTGTGTCACTGTCCAAATATTTCTGGACCTAACTGTATAACCTTATGAAGTGACACTGGTCAGAATTGCAAAATTTGGTCTGATCATTAAGGTGAAAATTAGCTCCGTCACTAAGGGGTTAAGGCACTGTATATACAGTGTGTCCACCCATATCCTGTTAACCGCCATTAACTTGAGAACGGCGGCAGCTATAGGCATAGAAGTGGTGTCTAGGTACAGTAAAGTAGCCATGTGCTACGCAATGAAACCACCTATAGCGCCACCTGGTGGAAAACAACGGAGTTAGCATTTTTATCTCAAAAACGGAATGAGATAGAGAAAAAAAGTGAATTACAAAATTGTAGGGCATCATAAAATCAATACGAATCGACACCTTGCATACAGAAATGCTATGATATGAAACCCATGACCCCTCAAAACATTGAATGCTGGTCACGCATATGGCGCTCATTTAACTTTAATGGTCAAAGTGGCCACAGTCAGCTGCAATGCATATATGGACTCTGGACAGCATATTGTATCTTGCTGCACGTTTTGCAATATGGTAGGTAACATATTTGCACAAGCATCTGTGATACGTCGTCGTAGGTCCTGCAATGTTGGTGGAGGGGTCGCATACACCTCCTGTTTGATGTGACCTCACAGAAAGAAGTCCAATGGGGTTAGATCAGGTGAGCGTGGAGGCCACTCCATGCAGCCACCATACCCAATGACTTGTAGGAAAGTCTCCATGAGGTATCGCTTCACGTCCGCAGCCTTGTGAGTATTACACGTTCTAATCATAGCATTTCTGTATGCAAGGTGTTGATTCATATTTAATTGATGATGTCCTACAACTTTGTAATTCACTTTTTTCTCTATCTCGTCCTGTTTTCGAAATAAAAATGCTAACTCCGTTGTTTTCCACCAGGTGGCGCTATAGGTGGTTTCATTGCGTAGCGCATGGATACTTTACTATACCTAGACACCATTCTATGCCTATAGCTGCCGCCGTTCTCAAGTTATTTTAACCCGCGCGTTCCAGTTTACCAATCAATTTTGCCCCTATCTACATAATGGGGAAAAAGGGAAACGAAAAGTGTATCCGCACCGTCGCATTTACAATTACAAAATTTTGCACAGACACCTCATGTGACCCAGGGAACGTCGTAGACTATGTTTTGACAGGAAAATTTAACCCCGCGCTTTACAGTTACTCTCCAAAAAACATGCCTTCATTAAAGTAATTGGAGCCTGGAACTACAGGTTATTAGTAGGAGCTGTGATTGGTTGCTATAGGAACAAAAGACATTAATAGTATAAGAAGCTTATATGTGAGGTAATAAGATGTCGGTGGGGAGATGGATAGAGAGAGACAGAGATAGACAGATGGAGACAGACTAGGAAAAAGACAGAGAGATAGAGAGACAGGGAAAGAGACAGAGAGATAGAGACAGACAGGGAAAGAGAGACAGACAGAGACAAACAGTGAAAGAGACAGACAGAGACAGACCTGGAAAGAGACAGACCTGGAAAGAGACAGATGGGGAAAGAGACAGATGGGGAAAGAGACAGATGGGGAAAGAGACAGATGGGGAAAGAGACAGATGGGGGAAAGAGACAGATGGGGGAAAGAGACAGATGGGGGAAAGAGACAGACAGACATGCAGAGAGAGACTGGCAGACAGGGAAGGAGGAGACAGCCAGAGAGACAGACAAAGATAGATGGAGAAAGACACAGACCTTGATCGAGACAGACGGGGAAAGAGACAGAGAAATAGAGACAGACAAAGACAGGCAGACAGGGAAAGAGACAGACAGGAAAAGACACGGACAAAGAGACGGGGAGACAGACGGGGAAAGAGACAGACCTGGAAAGAGACAGATGGGGAAAGAAACAGAGCTATAGAGACAGACAAAGAAAGAGACAGACAGGCAGACGAGGAAAGAGGCAGACCTGGAAAGAGACAGACCTGGAAAGAGACAGACGGAGCACATTACTTGGCCAATTTAGTTAAATCTGTGTGGAATATCTGTGGTGTTGAAATATATATTGTGAATTGCTTCTATTAGCTTAGTTTTTGCCTTTTAATAATTACATTTATATCTATTTGTTTTGTGGTTTTTGTGTGCAGAATACATTTTTGTTAATACATTCTATTTTGTTAACAGCAGTTATTAACCCGGGCGAAGCCGGGTAGTACAGCTAGTGAATAAATAAAATTGTTAGAATAAAGAAATCATTATTCTAGAATGTCAAATAAAATGCACACAATGTTTTACTGATTAAGCACAGTAATTAATTATGTGGCATTATATATTATAGGCGTTTGCGTTCCATGACTAATTGCTGTCATTTCTCTGCTGACACCTACTGGCCTTGGTATGCATGACTGCGCTCTCTGATATTTTAATGGCCAGCACACTGGAGTTACTGGTTCCCGTTGGGTATGTCACACTCCTCTCACGTGGTTGCCTGAGAAATAAGGATCTTAGCGCTCCGTGACTTACCTTGACCTTGATACATTTCTCTTACACATTTTTCATCCTGTACCTTAAGACTTTTCACAGATGAAAAAAAAGGAACTGATGAAGGATTTGGAAGCTTCTATCAACAAGTCCATGAAAAATTCACAGAATACGGAAGCCATCTGAGTGCTGTCCAGTTTTTTCACCAACCCCTACACTTGCCCTGGTTAGTTTGATTCAACACTTGTTTCAAAATCAGATATGTCTCCTTAAATTTTGTGCAGACCATTCAGTCTGTAAAACTGCATGGACATGTGAATAGCCCCTTACACTATGATGCTGGATTCACACGATCGCATGCGATATGCTAATGACCTTTGGCTCCCTCTGTGGTGCCAACGTGAGCCGAGTGTCATACAATTGTGAGTTGATCTTGCGACTGGATCACAGCTGTGGAGGAGAGGGTAGGATTAATCTCCCCATCTCCTCCATTGTCAGCTGATGCGATTAAATGTGGTAGTTTTTTGTGCTAAATTCATCAAAAAGACTCACATAGTTTGTGAATTTTGTGCAAAGTCAAAAATGATCTTTTTTTTCTGTTTAGCCAGTTTTGCAACTTTTAGAGCAAAACATTGTATCTTTTTCAAAATCTTGCAAATATTGCTTAAAATCTTTCTGGTGTACATACTGTCACTCCAGTGGGGGACTGGAGTACATGTGCAACAAATTTAGCAACTTTTGGAAAAATCACAAATGATAAGTAAGGCAAATATATCTGGAAACACTAAATCCCATCCACATTGGCTATAAAAAAAACAACACATAAACAGACTTAAAAAAAAAGGTACAAATGGAAAGATGGATTTAGTGCTAACAAAAAAAGGCGCATAACACCAAAAACTTGAGAAGATAAAGTGGTGCACACGCATTAATGAATTGGGCCCAATGTTAGAACGGATCCTGCAGCAATCTAGCAATAAAGTTGTGTGTTTTTGTAAAAATAGATTTTTGCAGGATCTGGGTTTATTTTACCATGGGCGTCTATGGAAAACCGATTTATTAACTGACAGCTATTTAGCCATCCATTTTTCTTTCATTTGTAAAGTATCAGTTTTTTGGATCAGTTTCAAATGGAAGATAAATAGCTATCCATTTTCCATAGACTCCAATGTTAAAAAACGGATCCTGCAAAAATCAGTTTTTTCAAAACAGGTAAAAAATTTGTGCTTCCACCACTTTTTGCCAACAGGTTGCTGCTGGATCTAATGCAATGTGGAATGAAGAATTACAATTTTTTCCACTAAAATAGCCCCAAATTTTTCATTTTCACAAAGGCTAAAACTATTTATTAGGCCTCTGCCACACTCACGTGGAAATCACGCACGTGCCGCGAGACACGTATTTTCCCTGCGTGTTGCATGTGGAAAGTACGTGTCTCCAGTACGTGCGGTCCACATGTGTTCTCCGTGTTCTATCCGCGATAACACACGGAGAACCGGTAATTTGCATACTCACGTGGTAGATGCTGCTGTCCAAAAAATTGAAAAAAATCCAGCACTCAAAGCATTCAACTGATATTGTTTTATATTTTATTCATTGATCTGTGTAATTATTAAAGACGTTTCGGTCATCCGACCTTCATCAGTTTACACAGAAAAGGCTCTGTAGAAATATATGGAAAAGCTGGACCAGAGGAAAAAGCTGCCCGTCCGGGTCTGCAGTCAATCAATGTACATTGAAGGTCGGATGACCGAAACGTCTTTAATAATTACACAGATCAATGAATAAAATATAAAACAATTTCAGTTGAATGCTTTGAGTGCTGGATTTTTTTCAATTTTTTGATCTGGGGTGGGACCCTATCCAAGCACCAGCGACTATAGAAGGAGTGCCACATTTCTATATTCTAGATGCTGCTGTCCAGTTCTGATCTTCGGCTCCAGCCACGCCCACTCCCCACTGATGCTGCTTCCGGCCGAGCGGAGGGGCGGAGATTAGCGCCTGTGACAGCACGCCCACCTCCATAACACGCTCATAACGAGCATCGGTAAGCAGCAACTGTTTGGAGCGGAAGATTCTGCAGGGCTGGTGGAGGTGAGTATGTGTTTTTTTTTATTTTAAAATGACACGTGTTTCTCCGGCGCGTGTCACACGGGACCGCATCCACTCTACATCCGTGTGGTACGGGTGCGGGCCGTGTGACACCCGTGCTGCCGGAGAAAATGTGGATATATCAGCGTGCGAAACACACGGACACACGTAAGTACGGAATGGACACACGTTCCGTTTCAAAATACTTACGCGTGTCCAAACAATTCTGAAATCATATGTCCACGTGTGTACGTGCCTCCAGTACGTGAAAATCTGCCAAACACGTACCAGAGGCACGAACGTGTGATAGAGGCCTTAGACAGTTTTTCCCAAATTTAGCAATGGCAGAAATGTAGTCAAAAACTGTTACTGCTTGGAAGGTGTTAAGGGGTTGGCGGCTTAGAGGGAGGATGGTACATACAACTCTAAGCGCAACCCGGGGTCCACTGTGCTATGGATAGATATATCTGCTAAGAGCCCAGAGAGCTGGACAGACAACTACGGACTTCACTATAATTTGGTTCAAATTAACAGGGCGCACAATGGTGTTATTTGTACACTCACTCTACTACCAACAACCATGGGATCAAGGTGACCACACCATGGTTGAGAACTGAGCGCCTGTCAGAAAACAGTAGTTGAAATGCAGCAGAGCCACACTGAGCACGCCAGTGCCGTAGTTCCTGACAGAAATAATGACATACAGGTCAGCAGTTCGCTTAACCATTTTTGCTGCCTAATAAAGTAAAGGCAATTAGGTAACAGAACGCAATACCTGTGCTGTTACCCAGGTGAGGCAGACTTAAGCGGGCTTTACACGCTACGAGATCGTTACAGCGATTTCGTTGGGGTCACGGATTTTGTGATGCACATCCGGCTGCTGTAGCGATCTCGTTGTGTGTGACTCCTCGGTACGTGTGACGCCGCAGGAACGAGGAACCTCTCCTTACCTGCCACACACCAGCAATGAGGAAGGTGGGCGGGATGTTCGTCCCGGTCATCTACGCCCCTCCGCTTTTATTGGGTGGCCGCTTAGTGACGTCGCTGTGATGCCGAGCGAACTGTTACACATCGTGGCTCTTTTGTTGCAAGGAATGAGGTGGTCCCCCATTCCTTGTCTGCCACGAGCCCTCCTGCTCGGCAGCGCCAAAGGTCTGGGAGACTGTGCAGTCTGCAGGAGTTGCCTCCTCAGAGATTCAGCAGAAGGGTGACACCTAGTGGTTCTCCCCTTGCAGGGAATGGAGCGTCTCCCATCCCTTGCCTGCCACGAGCTCTCCTGCTCAGCATCACAGAGGCTCTGGGAGGTTGCGCAGTGTGCAAAGAATAGATGCTCAGGGAAGCAGCAAGACTTCCCATGTCTCTGCACATTGTGAAACCGAGGATCCCGCCTTTATGACCCAGAGGCAGGAAGATGAGCATGTGCTCCACGTGACGTCTTCTGATTCGCTCACTGATATCACACGGCCCCATGACGAGGCTGGTGATGTGTTGAATCCTGACTGGCTGGGCCAGGACGTCACGAACCCTGATTGGCTCACGCCCGTCTCGCGCCCGCCCTTGGGTGGAGCTACACCTCCTTAAAAGCTCCCCCTGCCATCATGGCGGTGCGCGACCGTCCTTCTATGTTTGGATGTCTGGCAGCGTGCTGCCACGCCACTGCTCAGGCATTACTGTCTCTTGTGGGCTTGGCCCTTGCTGCTTAGGCAGTACCTCGTTTGCAGGCCGTGTTCCTGCCTTGCTGCTCCGGCAGTATCCCCTTCAACAGGCCGTGTTCCTGTCCCAGGTGAGCTCCTCAAGCCTCCACCGGACTCACCTGGTTATTGAAAGCACACGTGCGTGGGCACCTCTGTGCTACCCTCGTGCCATATTCTCGTGACTTCCACTGGCACACGTGCGTGGGCACCTCTGTGCTTCCCCGTGCAACAGGTACACCGAGCCGTGAGATCCCTGCCATACAACCCTCACGGGTTAGGGCAGATCGGTGTACATAGATCGTCTGTGACATTCCAGACGATCGCTAGCAGCAACCCGCTCACTCTTCACCCACCATAGCGGCGGTCCCTTACACCGCACAGTGGACCTTGACCGGCGGAAGCTGTCCATTTCCCATCTTGGCACGCTTCCCCGGGTCCCCCTCGTAACAGCGAACCACCTTCCTTAGAAAGGAGGCGGTTCGCTGGTCACAGCGACGTCGCCGAGCAGGTAAGTACGTGTGACGCTGCCGTAGTGATAATGTTCGCTACGGCAGCGATCTTCACATATCGGCATAATGATGGGGGCGGGTGCTATCATGCTCGCCATCGCTAGCACCAGCTAGCGATGTCGCAGCGTGTAAAGCCACCCTTAGGGGTACTTTGCGCACTACGACATCGCAGGTGCGATGTTGGTGGGGTCAAATTGAAAGTGACGCACATCCGGCATCGCAGGCGACATCGTAGTGTGTAAAGCCTAGATGATACGATTAACGAGCGCAAAAGCGTCGCAATCGTATCATCGGTGTAGCGTCGGCGTAATCCATAATTACGCTGACGCGATGGTCCGATGTTGTTCCTTGCTCCAGCAGCAGCACACATCGCTGTGTGTGAAACCGCAGGAGCGAGGAACATCTACCGGCGTCACTGCGGCTGCCGTAGGATATGCGGAAAGGAGAAGGTGGGTGGGATGTTTACATCCCGCTCATCTCCGCCCCTCCGCTCCTATTCGCCGCCTGCCGTGTGACGTCGCAGTGACGCCGTATGACCCGCTCCCTTAATAAGGAGGCGGGTCGCCGGCCAGAGCGACATCCCAGGAAAGGTGAGTCCATGTGAAGCTGCCGTAGCGATAATGTTCGCTACGGCAGCTATCACAAGGATATCGCGCTCGGCATCGCAGCATCGGCTTGCGATGTCGCAGCGTGTGAAGTACCCCTTAGAGATAGTAGCGGATACCCCAACACTATCACTGCCGATATATATAAGCAGTACTGCGGTAACCAGCATGGTTTACCAGTGCAGTTACCAGCTAATATTACTCACTAGCGGAATCATCAAAGAGAGCCCACTGAAATTATTACATGGATGATTGCATGAGACCTGCCTAACAGAAGTTCACACCGCAAGGCAAGAAAAGATTTAGCGCCGTCGCCCATCTATAAACTAAGCACCACCTAATCTCAGCTCATACCCAATCAGCACAGCTGACGTCCAATGGTCAATTCGAAGTTGCCATGTCATGCGCATGTGCAGTGGCCAAAAGGTTAGACTTGGGAAAAGACTTACCCCGCGCATGTGCACTCGCGCGCTTTCCACACTTAGGGGCACTTTGCACACTACGACATCGCAGGTGCGATGTCGGTGGGGTCAAATTGAAAGTGACGCACATCCGGCATCGCAGGCGATATTGTAGTGTGTAAAGCCTTTTTGATATGATTAACGAGCGCAAAAGCGTCGTAATCGTATCATCGGTGTAGCGTCGGTCATTTCCATAATTTGGAAATGACCGATGTTACGATGTTGTTCATCGTTGCAGCGGCATCACACATCGCTGTGTGTGAAGCCGCAGGAGCAAGGAAGATCTCCTACCTGCATCCTGCGGCTCACGCCAGCTATGCGGAAGGAAGGAGGTGGGCGGGATGTTTACGTCTCGCTCATCTCCGCCCCTCCGCTTCTATTTGCCGCCTGCCGTGTGACGTCGCTATGATGCCGCACGACCCGCCCCCTAATAAGGAGGCGGGTCGCCGGCCAGAGCGACGTCGCAGGGCAGGTGAGTGCATGTGAAGCTGGCGTAGCAATAATGTTCGCTACGCTAGCTATCACCATGATATCGCAGCTGCAATGGGGGCGGGGACTATCGTGCTCGGCATCGCAAGCATCTGCTTGCGATTTCGTAGTGTGCAAAGTGCCCCTTAGAGTCTGGCGGCTGAACAGCCACCACTAACACAGCGGAAAATTGGGCCAAACGCTGAGAACAGCGCCGAGGTGGAGCAGCAGCAGAATGGGTCTTGGACAACGGAGAGACAGGTGACACCCTGACTCTTAAGGCTACTTTACACACTGCGATATCGGTCCCGATATCGCTAGTGTGGGTACCCGCCCCCATCTGTTGCGCGACACGGGCATATCGCTGCCCGTGCCGCACAACATCGCCCAGAGCCGTCACACATACTTACCTGTCCGGCGACGTCGCTGTGACCGGCGAACCGCCTCCTTTCTAAGGGGGCGGTCCGTGCAGCGTCACAGCGACGTCACTGAAGCGTCCCTGAACCGCCGCCCAATAGCAGCAGAGGGGCGGAGATGAGCGGGACGTAACATCCCCCCCACCTCCTTCCTTCCGCATAGCGGCCGGGAGGCAGGTAAGGGGAGCTTCCTCGTTCCTGCGGCGTCACACGCAGCGATGTGTGCTGCCGCAGGAACAAGGAACAACTTCGTTACTGCTGCAGTAACGATTTTTAAGAATGGACCCCCCATGTCGCCGATTAGCGATTTTGCACGTTTTTGCAACGATGCAAAATCGCTTATCGGTGTCACACGCAACGGCATCGCTAATGCGGCCGGATGTGCGTCACAAATTCCGTGACCCCAACGACTCCGCATTAGCGATGTCGCAGCGTGTAAAGCCCCCTTTACCCGAGAAGGAGGACGCCTCTGGTGTATAGCTGTAACAGAAGGTAAGACGCTCTATTTGATTTTTAGAGTAAAATTTTGACTGAAATAGCTTGCAGACTCTATGTTGCATTTGCAAAATTCTAAAAGTGTTATAAAAGCAAAATCCCCCACAAGTGACCCCCTTTTGAAATTAAACCCCTCAAAGAATTCAGCTATAGTTGTTACTATTAGTTTTAACTCACATGTTTTTCACAAAATATTGTAAGACAAGACCATGAAAATTATAGTTATTTTGTTTCCTGTGTAACGTTGCGCCCTGCAACGTGGGGGTTTCACTCGCTTGCAGCGGTGTGAGGTAGCTTCAGCAACACACGTACACAGTCTCTTCATAGAAATTCTGGCAGTTTATTAAAAACACTCAGCATAAACTGCCCTCAAACATAAACAATAAGTCCATAATGGAAGTTTAGCAACTTCCCCACTCTCTGGCTCCTGCCAGCGTACAACTCTAGCCAAGGTTCCTTCCAGCACCCAGGGCCCTCTGCAGACCCCTGTCTGTCTCTCCTCCTGGAGAGATTCGGCCCTACCCTGGCCTGGCTGCACTCACCTCAGACTCAATATCAGAGCCTTGTGATCAGCCTCCATGCAGGCTGATACACCCAAAGCTCCTGGCTCTGCTCTCGCTTGTTTCCAGTCCACACACTGGACATCTAGAGCCAGCCTCTCTCTAGACTGCCCTAGACACACTTCCTACTGGGTTCAGAGACAGGATTGCTTTAACCCCTGGAGCCACACCCACAGGTGGTAAGGAGTGTGTAATCAGCATCACACACCCTTCCATGGCTCTGCATGTAATGCAATCCTGTGGAACCACAGGTCCCAGCCAGCTTCACATTGCAGAGCACCCACGCTTCTGCAAAACATACCGGCCCTTTGTAATACAGCCGGTTGATACCTCACATACCCTCCCCCTCTGTTCAAACCCGTAGGGGAGAACACTTGCCAATGACCTGGGTCCGCGAGACAGGGCATCCCCGCTGCCATGCCCCACCAGTCGAGAGGGCCGTCCAAGAGCAGTAGTCCCTGAGGCATCGCCCGACACTGTCACCAAACCCTGTCTGGTCAACCTAGGGTTAAAGGACGTCCCATTTCCAGACCGTTCTCTCCCTGACCCCCTCCCAGGGTCACCGTAGTAGAGAGACATGTCCCCAGTCAAACCTACAGTCTTGTCCAAACCTAGGCTTTCTCGAGTACCCCCAAGGCTACTGTCGGGAACTCTAAGCTCATAGCGGCCACTATCTACAGTACATCGTAGGTTACCACTCTGTCGGCGATTCCTTTTATCGCGCGTTTGAACTACTGGACCGACACGCCATCTTCCACTTCTTTCCCCTGAACAACGGGTGGAAGACGGCTGCTGTCCCCCACACAGTTGGCGAAGCTGCTCCTTAATTTTCAGGTTGTCTTGCCACAACCGCTCCATGTCACGTACATGGTGTACCCGATATTCAATAAGGCTTCGAATGTTTCCAAGACTCTCTACAGTCCCGACACAGACGAACGGAACCATACCAGCTTCCCTGGGTATCTTGCTCTCATTAGCAGCAGGGATTCTTAATCTCACCAATCCTGACTTATTCACCATGTCTTGCATGACTCGTCCGGTTTTTCCAATGACTCTCCCCACCAGAGCCCGGGGTACTTGGACAATATCTTCCGCCAGACTCTGCGCTTTCCTTTTATACTCTAGCTGTCTAGTGGCTTCTTCCTTTTGCAGTTGGACCTGCCACTTCATACGAACACATCTGAAGTGCATGTCCTTTAGAATAGCCACCCGCTGCCCAGTAATTTCACTGGTAGACAATATCACTAACTGTTCAGCCCCTGGGGTACAGTAGACCTCACACGCTTCCACAGCTCTCTTAAATTCGTCATGCATGCACTCGGTGGCACACGCTTCTCTTAAGTCCTCAGGTATATCCACCATGCACTTGACTACAGAAGTCTCATTCATCCCTGCCACATGCTTGTCAAGTTTAGCTTCCAGAGTCAGCTTTCTTTGGGCCTCCCCAGCTACAACAAGTTTGGTCAGGATTGACACTCGCTGCTCCATCTGCTCCAAGGCTCCCTGGGACTTGGACTGGTACTCTGCCAAGCAACTTCGGAGCTCAGCCACTTCTTTCTCCAGCTCCCTTACTCGACTCTCAGTAGCCTGCCTAAGAAGTATCTCTTGTTGCAGATGGTCTTTGCTCATCCTCTTGATTGAGTCTTCACTTGCGGACCTCTCTGGTCTACGACACACTATTTCTGAGGCTTCTTCCATCTCAGCTTCAGAACATTTGGGTTTCTTACACTCCTTACCCACGACCTTCTCTATATCCTCCATCGTAGTTTTACCAAGCTGGTCAGTCAGGCTCCCAGTCCTGGATGAGACCTCTGGTCCAGACTTCACCTCCTCAGAGGCTCTCTTCACTTCAGCGCCAGCTGTTTCTTGTTTCTTCACTGCATTATCTTCCACTTCCTCTTGGGTCTCTGCCGTGTCACCCTCAGCCTGGGTGTCACACCCTTCAACATGGCACTCTGTTCCTTTTAGAGATTTGGGGCTAAATTCGCTGTCATCCACCCCAGCACTTGGTAGTTCACCAGTCTGCTCACCACGACTGTTGGGGATTATTCCTTCCCCCACACTCTCTAGGATTCCATTTCCTATACCACTCTCGCCTGACAGACTATCAACTTCACACTTTGAAATCATAGGGACCACCACCATTACGTCCTTGGTTGGCTCCTTCTCTGCACTTGCAGCCCGCTGATTTCTGTCGTCACAATGTGTCAGTTCAATCTCTGATTCCTCAGTCTTTTGTAGGATATCACCGTCTGACTCCACCGTAGCAGGTGTTATTAGCACCATGTCTTCATTAACCAGGCATGTCACTTTCTCTGCACCCTCAGACGGCCTACACTGTGCCCCCTCTCGGCGCTTATTACGTCTTCGGCGTCGGGAGGAAGTTTTGCCCTTCTCGCCCATCTGTACCACACTGTACTCGTTTGTCACCTTACTAGAGTCAGTGTCTTTACTGGAGTCATCATCACTCCCCCTGGCATCCTGGACTAACATGTCCCCACTTAACCAGATATCTGCCTCCCTTTCTGGAGCTACCCCGTTTTTAACGGTCACACTATCGGTTATTCCCTTAGTCCTTATGTCACTAAGTTGGGTCCGTCCATCATTTTCTTTGGTCACCCCTAACTTAGGACAGTCAATTTTAGGAGGTGCTATCTCCTCCTTACCACACATAACTGCACAACAAGGACCCCTTTTCACCTCCCAATGTGGTGGGGTTTCCTTTGGGCTGTTCCTGCTCTTACACAAGCAACCGTATACGTCTCCCTGCTTCCACAAGTGCACAAATAATTTAGAGTCCCAACCTATAATAATTGGGTGCAGTAAATCTGAGACTACTCCAACATCATGAGAACCACTGTCCCAGGCTGTCTTAATGACCACGCTGGATACCGGGTATTCTGTCTCATTATTGTGGGTGCAGCCGACGTGGATCTTCCTTCCAGGAATCAAGTTGACATCAGAAGTGGCCCTCACCAGGGTCACCAAGCTCCTTGAGTCTACGACCCCTGTTACAGATTCCCCATCCACTTCCACGGAACACAGACGTGGCTTCTCGTCGGATGGGTGGTCTATATTGCAAACAGGACACTTGTGGCATGAACACTGTTGTCCCTGGCTACAGTTCATCTGTGCCACTTCACCCTTGGATTTGGGATGCTCCGCACCCTTTTGGGGGACCACCCCTTTATGGAACTCCACCCCCTTATGGGCAACCACCCCCTTATGGGCAACCACCCCCTTATGGGCAACCACCCCTTTATGGGCAACTATTCCCTTCTGGGCAACTATTCCCTTCTGGGACTCCGCCCCCTTTTGCGGTTTCCATGCAATGTCCTTAGCCCCCAGTTCACACCGTTTGCCCTTGTCTCCCTGGGCACCCAGTGTCCATACTGGCCCCTGAAGGGAACGCTCAAACTGGTCCATGGCTGTGACATCGCTACACACCGACAGCTCCTGCTGTCCCTGGACCAGGAACTGGTACAGCTCCTCCACAACGTCCGCAGGGACCATTCCCTCTTTTTGGCTTTTAGCCCCCACTGCTGTCACTGGACCTCCAGGCACATGCTGTTGGTGCTGCTCGCTCTGCAGCAGCTGGTTCAGGAGCTCCTCCATGCTTTCCGGGTTGTACCGCCCGTACAACCAGGATCTCCAGCCTGTGGTGTATCACTGCTCACCAAGCAGGGCCTTGCAATTCCGGCTGGCCTGGAACCTCCAGTCGCTGGACTCTCGCCACTGCAGCACGGGTCCCCAACGACCGGCTGATTCACCACCAGGTGCTTGAGAGCGCTGACAATTTTCGTGGACCCGCCGATCCACCGCAAACCGCTTCAAAAAATTTTCGTGGACCCGCCGATCCACCGCAAGCAGTCCGTATCCACAGGAATATGTCCTAGGCCGTTGCCCCTAGCAACCAGGCTGCGTTGCCCCTAGCAACCAGACCGCATGCCCGCATTCGAGACACCATATGTAACGTTGCGCCCTGCAACGTGGGGGTTTCACTCGCTTGCAGCGGTGTGAGGTAGCTTCAGCAACACACGTACACAGTCTCTTCATAGAAATTCTGGCAGTTTATTAAAAACACTCAGCATAAACTGCCCTCAAACATAAACAATAAGTCCATAATGGAAGTTTAGCAACTTCCCCACTCTCTGGCTCCTGCCAGCATACAACTCTAGCCAAGGTTCCTTCCAGCACCCAGGGCCCTCTGCAGACCCCTGTCTGTCTCTCCTCCTGGAGACCACGGGGGAACACTATTCTCCTTAAGGAGACTTTGCAAGCCAGTCTGGCTGCCAGGTAAGGGGACTTATAGCTGCAATGCCCCTCTGGGAAATATTCAAATTGTCTCTCCAGTAAAGGAGACAAACTCTAGCACAGCGCCACCTATTGGAAGTAGCGATCCTAAAAGTCACAAGTGGATTTTCAACAAACCTTTGCAATATGACTCAGGATATATAAGCCAGATCAGAATCCCAATTTGCAGACACGGTGTTTCGGGGTGCTTGCCCCTCGTCAGTGCAAAGTATGGGGGTGTCTGATCTGGCTCATGAGAAAGCTATGTGGGGACCACGGGGGAACACTATTCTCCTTAAGGAGACTTTGCAAGCCAGTCTGGCTGCCAGGTAAGGGGACTTATAGCTGCAATGCCCCTCTGGGAAATATTCAAATTGTCTCTCCAGTAAAGGAGACAAACTCTAGCACAGCGCCACCTATTGGAAGTAGCGATCCTAAAAGTCACAAGTGGATTTTCAACAATCCTTTGCAATATGACTCAGGATATATAAGCCAGATCAGAATCCCAATTTGCAGACACGGTGTTTCGGGGTGCTTGCCCCTCGTCAGTGCAAAGTATGGGGGTGTCTGATCTGGCTCATGAGAAAGCTATGTGGGGACCACGGGGGAACACTATTCTCCTTAAGGAGACTTTGCAAGCCAGTCTGGCTGCCAGGTAAGGGGACTTATAGCTGCAATGCCCCTCTGGGAAATATTCAAATTGTCTCTCCAGTAAAGGAGACAAACTCTAGCACAGCGCCACCTATTGGAAGTAGCGATCCTAAAAGTCACAAGTGGATTTTCAACAATCCTTTGCAATATGACTCAGGATATATAAGCCAGATCAGAATCCCAATTTGCAGACACGGTGTTTCGGGGTGCTTGCCCCTCGTCAGTGCAAAGTATGGGGGTGTCTGATCTGGCTCATGAGAAAGCTATGTGGGGACCACGGGGGAACACTATTCTCCTTAAGGAGACTTTGCAAGCCAGTCTGGCTGCCAGGTAAGGGGACTTATAGCTGCAATGCCCCTCTGGGAAATATTCAAATTGTCTCTCCAGTAAAGGAGACAAACTCTAGCACAGCGCCACCTATTGGAAGTAGCGATCCTAAAAGTCACAAGTGGATTTTCAACAATCCTTTGCAATATGACTCAGGATATATAAGCCAGATCAGAATCCCAATTTGCAGACACGGTGTTTCGGGGTGCTTGCCCCTCGTCAGTGCAAAGTATGGGGGTGTCTGATCTGGCTCATGAGAAAGCTATGTGGGGACCACGGGGGAACACTATTCTCCTTAAGGAGACTTTGCAAGCCAGTCTGGCTGCCAGGTAAGGGGACTTATAGCTGCAATGCCCCTCTGGGAAATATTCAAATTGTCTCTCCAGTAAAGGAGACAAACTCTAGCACAGCGCCACCTATTGGAAGTAGCGATCCTAAAAGTCACAAGTGGATTTTCAACAATCCTTTGCAATATGACTCAGGATATATAAGCCAGATCAGAATCCCAATTTGCAGACACGGTGTTTCGGGGTGCTTGCCCCTCGTCAGTGCAAAGTATGGGGGTGTCTGATCTGGCTCATGAGAAAGCTATGTGGGGACCACGGGGGAACACTATTCTCCTTAAGGAGACTTTGCAAGCCAGTCTGGCTGCCAGGTAAGGGGACTTATAGCTGCAATGCCCCTCTGGGAAATATTCAAATTGTCTCTCCAGTAAAGGAGACAAACTCTAGCACAGCGCCACCTATTGGAAGTAGCGATCCTAAAAGTCACAAGTGGATTTTCAACAATCCTTTGCAATATGACTCAGGATATATAAGCCAGATCAGAATCCCAATTTGCAGACACGGTGTTTCGGGGTGCTTGCCCCTCGTCAGTGCAAAGTATAGGGGTGTCTGATCTGGCTCATGAGAAAGCTATGTGGGGACCACGGGGGAACACTATTCTCCTTAAGGAGACTTTGCAAGCCAGTCTGGCTGCCAGGTAAGGGGACTTATAGCTGCAATGCCCCTCTGGGAAATATTCAAATTGTCTCTCCAGTAAAGGAGACAAACTCTAGCACAGCGCCACCTATTGGAAGTAGCGATCCTAAAAGTCACAAGTGGATTTTCAACAATCCTTTGCAATATGACTCAGGATATATAATCCTGAGTCATATTGCAAAGGATTGTTGAAAATCCACTTGTGACTTTTAGGATCGCTACTTCCAATAGGTGGCGCTGTGCTAGAGTTTGTCTCCTTTACTGGAGAGACAATTTGAATATTTCCCAGAGGGGCATTGCAGCTATAAGTCCCCTTACCTGGCAGCCAGACTGGCTTGCAAAGTCTCCTTAAGGAGAATAGTCTCCTCCTGGAGAGATTCGGCCCTACCCTGGCCTGGCCGCACTCACCTCAGACTCAATATCAGAGCCTTGTGATCAGCCTCCATGCAGGCTGATACACCCAAAGCTCCTGGCTCTGCTCTCGCTTGTTTCCAGTCCACACACTGGACATCTAGAGCCAGTCTCTCTCTAGACTGCCCTAGACACACTTCCTCCTGGGTTCAGAGACAGGATTGCTTTAACCCCTGGAGCCACACCCACAGGTGGTAAGGAGTGTGTAATCAGCATCACACACCCTTCCATGGCTCTGCATGTAATGCAATCCTGTGGAACCACAGGTCCCAGCCAGCTTCACATTGCAGAGCACCCACGCTTCTGCAAAACATACCGGCCCTTTGTAATACAGCCGGTTGATACCTCACACCTGGTAAAAATTTATTTTAACTTACAATTTTTCATTCTCACTATTTGAAAAAGTGAAAATGTGCCCCACAATTAGTTTTGCATTTCCTCCCAGATGCAGTTATACCAGAAAAAGGAAGATGGTTAAGATTGTTTAGTCAAACTCAGAAGGGAAGAAGCACTATTTGACTTTTGAAGCCTCATTTTGGTTGCAATCAAGGAGCACATCGAAATCATGAAGCCACATAACAAAAGTTTGAATGGGTCCCCCACCCTCCAAAAAGAAACCCACACAAAAAAAACATTAAATAAACAACAGGTAAACAGGTGTTCTTAAATCCAGGCATGCATGTATTAGTTAGCAGCCACATATTGTAAATGGCAGGGACTCCAGGACCCTGCCACACTTCTGGTTCCTGGACCCAGTGAAGGCGCAATGGCTGAGCCGTCCCGCAAGCCCGCAGCACAGGAACCCAAGCCCGAAACAGCGGCGTGGGTGGAAGCCCGGACAACATTGATGTGTCGCCGTCTGCAGGCCCAGGTGCGCTTCCTGATGGAGCGGTGGGTGGCCGAGATGGAGGAGATAGCTGTACGTGAAGTGGAAGCAATTTTGGAGGAGCGGGTAAGCGATCCACGCCCCTGGCTCTCGAGGGACCGGCTGACGCGGCTGAGGGACCCGGTCTGCCCCTACCCTCTATGTTGCCTCGCTCACCGCCCGTACCGGCTGCCGCCGCTCCCCCGCTCGGTCCGCTGCCCCCAACACCGGCAGTGGAGCCCGTACAATCCTCCCGAGAGGACCCGCCCGTGGAAGCAGCCCGAGGACGGACAGTCACCCAGTCAGCGCCCGTCCCACTCCCGTGGAAGATTCACCCCCGGAAGATGCTTGTTCCTAGTGTGGACCCGGAGGTGGCCGTGCCCAGAGAGATCCAGGCCCCGGCAGTCCGCCCGGCCAAGATGGAGGTGGATGCAGACCAGAAGAGGGCCCGGCAGGTAAAGCTGGCCGCTCCCACAAACCAGGCCTCCGCTTAGGCGTCGCGGGGTTGCAGCTGCCAGGCAGCACAGCAGGCCATGACACAGCGGGGTTCCCTAGTGCAGAAGGTGCCGGTCGTAGCTGGCACGGGGGAGCTCCGGCTGGGCCCGACCCCAGCGCAAAGGGAGCAGGCAGACGCTCCATATTGGGAGCGGCAGCAGCGCCAGCTGGGCAGGGAGATCGCAGCACATGAAAAGCAGAAGGCGGAGGTGCTGGCCCGGACCATCAGAGAGAAAGAGAACCTCCGCAGCGCCACTTATCGGGTACGGGGCCCGACCTACGAAGGCCAAGTCTGGCAAGTTGAACCCAATCGTGGATGGGGGTTTATATATGTGCCCGGCCTGGTGGCAGAAGTGTTTGTGTCCCGCAGGGACGTGTACCCGCACCTGCCCGTAGGTCACCCGGCATTGCGGGGAGAGGGGCTGGTTCGCCCTTAATGTGAAGAGGAGGGTGAGCCGCAGTACCCAGTCCCCTCCCTCGCCATACAGTACAGATGAAGAGGAGTGTTAAAGAAGGTAGCGGTTCCTGGCTACCATACTGCCCGTCCCCGTTGGGACTTTGTTTTGATCCCCGTTAAATACCCCGTTTTACCATGAACAAGGCTGAGAACTTGCAGGCCACCCAAAAACATTTTGGCTTGTAAATAATCACGGACCACCCTTTCAGGTCCTACAGTCCCCGGGGAGGCTTGTTGGAGGAAGGGCCTGCGGCAGAGGAGGCCGAGGTCCCGTCACCATTGCAACCGGTGACAACCCTCCGGGTCAGGGGTCCCCTGGACGTGGGGCCTCTGAGAAACTGCCGGGTATGGAACTTTGTACCCGGTCCGTTTGGGCAATACCCGGACTCGTTCCTGTTTCCTGGACTGGGGAAAACGGGTGCTGACCTGTTCTTAGAGGCAGCATCAAGGTTCAGGTTTGTTTGGGTGGGCAACTGAAAGGACCCGCTCCCATCCCGTTCCCGGTTCTTAATAAAAATGTTTTTCATGTTTGCAACGTTTAAAGTAACATGCCTCTGTCACGCTCCCCGGCTCCCCTGATAGGCTCCCCGGCTCTCCTGCCATGCTCCCCGGCCCCTCTGCCTTGCTTACCGGCTCCCAGGTCGCGCTCCGCCGCTCCCGTGCCAGGCTTCCCGGTCCCCCGCTCCGCAGCCTTCCTGCCCCATCGCCTGCGGTCCCCAGGCAGCCCGGTCCCTGTTCCCGGCGCCCGTCGGCTACTCTGCCTCAGCCCGGCTCTCCTGCTTCCTACTCACCGCTCCCTCCTCTGGCTTCTGGCACCCGGGCCTCGCGCATGCGCATTAGGGCGCGCGCGCGGTCATTGACCCTCTCTTAAAGGGCCAGCACCTAGAAACAGGAAATTACATAGACAGGTACAGGGTATATTAAGAATCACTTTCCTGGTGGGCGGGGCCTGTTCTACGTGTTTAGCAAGCTAGTGTTCAGGTCCCCTATTGCTTTGCCTTGTGCTTTTGCCTGCATTAACCCTGTCCTATCTCGTAGAGCCTGTTCTGCCACGCCAGCCGCTCCGAACCACGCTCATTCCCGTAACCTGACGGTGACTTCGGCGGATGTTCCACCATCTCTGCAGCTCCGCCAGTCTCCAGTCCCTGGCTCCGTTTGGTGACCCGTTCCATTGCTCAGCAAGTTCCGGATCCCGCCTGACCTTATCACCTGGCCTCGGACTCTGAGCCTCGTCACCCGGACCACCGTCCAGAACTCCGTCCACCTTTCCTGCTCCTCTATGGACTGTCCGGCTACCATTAGTGCTTCGGCTGCCGTGCACCCAGACCCTCTGGCGGGGTGACCTGCCTGGCTGCCTCCTCAAGAGAAACCGGTGTACGGTCCAGAGGTTCCACCACCCGGACGTTACAGCTAGAACAGGCCATGGATCCCGCCGAAGCACTAGCGGTCCTGCAGCAGGAACTCACACGACAGCGCGAGACCCAGACCCGCATGCTGAACTTCATGTCTTCTGTGGATGCCCGTCTGAACGCGCTACAAGCAGCGGCCACGCCTGTGACATCTCGGGGTTCCACTGCACAATCCACGTCCGCAGCTCCCGTGGCAGCCTCCTCGGATGCTTCCAAGCTTCGTTTGGCCTCACCTCCCCGGTACGCTGGAGATCCCAAGACCTGCAGGGGATTTATAAACCAATGCTCCCTCCATTTCCAGCTGCTGCCGCACCTTTTCACCTCCGACCAAGCCAAGGTCGCGTTCATGATGTCCCATCTAGAGGGAGAGGCACTGGCCTGGATGAACCCCTTGTGGGAGAAAGAGGATCCGGTGACCACTGATATCCAGGACTTCTTGCAGGCTTTCCGTCACACCTTTGACGAGCCCGGACGCACCGCCGCCTCTGCTTCATCCCTCCTCCGGCTACGTCAAGGGACTCTGACGGTGGGCCAATATGCTATTCGTTTCCGCACCTTGGCCTCCGAACTCGGGTGGAACAACGAGGCCCTAACTGCCGCCTTTGGGAAGGACTCTCGGCTCGCATTAAAGATGAGCTGGCTGGTCGTGACGTGCCTTCTACCCTGGATGCCCTGATTGCTCTGGCGACTCGCGTGGATCTTCGCTTTCAGGAACGATCCAAAGAGGTGTCCCGCGAGAGACGTCCAATACGGCACTCCTCTCCATCACAGAAGTCCACCGCTCCTCAGTCGGCGTCCCCTGGCGCGTCTACCTACGAGCCCATGCAGATTGACCGCCTGAGGCAGTCGGAGCAACGCCGAGCAGAACGACTAGCAAAGGGTCTCTGCTTCTACTGCGGTGATGGTTCCCACCTGCTACGCTCTTGTCCCGAGAAGCCGGGAAACTCCAAAGCCTAGGCTTGGTAGGAGAGGCTACCCTAGGTGCTGGGACACTCTCAGACTCCGTTACCTGGACTATTCAAGTAACTACAGAAGAGACCCGGTTCACGGCAGAGGCGTATCTTGATTCCGGAGCAGCAGGCAACTTCATCCAGCAGGCCACGGTGGATAAGTACCAGGTGCCGGTCCTCCCACTAGAGAAACCGCTGGTGATCGCCTCTGTGGATGGGAGACCCCTCTCTGACACCGTCTCACTGATCACCAAGCCTGTGGAAGTACGGATTGGTGCTTTGCACACCGAGAAGATCACCTCCTACGTCCTCCCGAGTATGTCTCATCAGATCCTGCTGGGACTCCCATGGTTACGGACACACGAACCGTCGGTCAGCTGGAGTACAGGTGAAATCACCCGATGGGGCTCCTCATGCCACGAGAGATGTCTGAAAACCATCCAGCCCGTTCGACGCTCTCCGGTTCCAGAGTCTCTACCAGGACTGCCTTCTGCCTACTGGTCCTTCTCGGACGTTTTCGATAAAAAGGAGTCAGAGGTGCTACCGCCTCATCGTCCCTACCAGGGCTGTGGAGTCGGTAAGCCAAACCTTCGACTCCGACTCCGACTCCGACTCCTCAAATTCTCTTGCACCGACTCCGACTCCGACTCCGGCTCCGACTCCGACTCCGACTCCTACATATATTGCTTATAGTTAGGTGAAAAATTTATTGTAGTACATGAATATGTGTATGTGAACATCAGACATTTAATAATTTTTATGATACAATAATCAAGATATTTGGATAGAACATAAAATATATTTATTGGAATACAACTTTAGAACACAAAAAACTGTAATAAATTGTAAATATGTAATACACTATGTAATATACAGTAGATTACATATATATCTTGTGTGTGTATATACACTGTATATATATATATATATTATATATATTACATATTTACAATTTATTAGTTTTTTTGTGTTCTAAAGTTGTATTCCAATAAATATTTTATGTTCTATCCAAATATCTTGATTATTGTATCATAAAAACAATTAAATGTCTGATGTTCACATTGTACTACAATAAATTTTTCACTTAAATATAAGCATTATACTAAATGTTGTTATTTAGTAAAATATTCAGCACATTCTGCATTGCACTCCTGTCCCCAATTTATTATATATTTTAGGAGTCGGAGTCGGTGCATTTTATACCGACTCCGACTCCGACTCCGACTCCACCAAAATGAGCTCCGACTCCGACTCCGACTCCACGACTCCGACTCCGACTCCACAGCCCTGGTCCCTACGACTGCGCCATCGATTTACTGCCAGGAACCACGCCTCCTAGAGGAAGAATATACCCCTTGTCCCCTGCTGAAACACGGGCCATGTCTGCCTATATCACCGAGAGCCTGGCAAAGGGGTTCATTCGGAGGTCCTCATTCCCTGCCGGAGCAGGGTTTTTCTTCGTCAAGAAAAAGGAAGGTGATCTGCGCCCTTGCATCGACTACCGGGGTTTAAACCAGATCACCGTAAAGAACAAATACCCTCTGCCGCTTATCCCCGAACTATTCGATCGGCTCCGAGGAGCCCGTGTATTCACCAAGTTGGACCTCCGCGGGGCTTATAACCTGGTTCGCATTCGCTCTGGAGACGAATGGAAAACCGCATTCAACACTCGAGATGGGCACTACGAGTATTGTGTCATGCCCTTTGGTCTGTGTAATGCTCCGGCAGTCTTCCAAGAACTGGTGAACGACGTGTTCAGGGACCTCCTCTATGTCTGTGTCGTGGTATATCTTGATGACATCCTGGTCTTCTCTCCGGATCTACAGACCCACAGAGAAAACGTGCAACTAGTTCTCCAGAGGCTTAGAGAAAACCGTCTGTACGCAAAGTACGAGAAATGCATCTTTGAGAAGTCGTCTCTTCCCTTCCTGGGTTATGTTATCTCGGACACCGGCCTGCAGATGGATCCTGAGAAAGTGTCTGCCATCATCAACTGGCCTTCTCCCTCCGGACTGAAGGCTATCCAACGCTTTCTCGGCTTTGCGAACTATTATCGGCAATTCATCCCGCATTTCTCTGCCTTGACTGCGCCTCTCTCTGCCTTGACTAAGAAAAGAGCTAATCCTAAGGACTGGTCCCCGGCGGCCGATGCCGCGTTCTGCTCCTTAAAACAGGCGTTTGCTTCTTCCCCGGTTCTCCATCGCCCTGAATTGAACCGACAGTTCACCTTGGAGGTGGATGCCTCTTCCTCAGGAGCCGGGGCAGTGTTGATGCAGAACTCCCCCTCCGGCAAGATGGTCACTTGTGGATTCTTCTCCAAGAGCTTCTCGGCACCCGAACGCAACTACACCATCGGGGATCGGGAGCTACTGGCCGTGAAGCTTGCCTTGGAGGAATGGCGCTACCTCTTGGAGGGAGCAGTATACCCTGTAATCATATACACGGACCACAAGAATCTAGAGTACCTGCGGTCAGCCCAAAGACTGAACCCGCGACAAGCCCGCTGGTCCTTGTTTTTTACTCCATTTGATTTCCAAATCCATTTTCGGCCTGCGGACAAGAACGTGCGGGCAGACGCTTTGTCCAGGTCCTTCGTGCCCGTGGAGTTGGAGGAGGAGACGTTCCAGCCCATCATCAACCCCAGCAAAATCATTCCGGTGAATCCTGTCGCTTTAACTCAGATACTCCCTGGGAAAACCTATGTCTCAGATACTGACAGACAGAGAGTCCTGCACTGGGGCCATGCCTCGAAGATCGCCGGCCATGCTGGTCAGAAGAAGACTTGGAGTACGATTGTCCGTCACTACTGGTGGCCGTCCCTCCGTACAGACGTCACATCCTTCGTTTCAGCCTGTCCGTCCTGTGCCCGGAACAAGACACCAAAGCACCTACCATATGGACGTCTCCTGCCTCTGCCCATTCCTTCTGTTCCGTGGCAACATATCGCAATGGACTTCATTACGGACTTACCCTTATCCTCTGGACACACAGTCATATGGGTTGTGGTGGACCGTTTCTCAAAAATGGCTCACTTCATTCCCATGGCCGGGCTGCCCTCTGCCCAGGAGCTAGCTGACTCCTTCATCCAACATATATTCCGGTTGCATGGCTTTCCCGCACACATTGTGTCCGACAGAGGAACCCAGTTTACCTCGCGCTTCTGGAGGGCCCTCTGCAAACATCTGGGAGTATCTCTGGACTTTTCTTCGGCCTACCATCCTCAGTCGAATGGGCAAGTGGAGCGGGTCAATCAAATCCTGACCTCCTTCCTGCGCCACTACGTTAATGCCCATCACGATGACTGGTCCACGCTTCTTCCTTGGGCTGAGTTCTCACACAACCATTACATCAGCGAGTCCACCTCCAGCTCTCCATTCCGAGTCGTTTACGGACTTCAGCCTTCTGTTCCATTGCCAGTATCCTCGGCTTCCGATGTCCCCGCAGCAGATGCTCTGGTCCAGGACTTCTCAGCCATATGGAGCTCTGTCAAGACCTCCCTTGAGCGTGCTTCTTTGCGGATGAAGAGACATGCGGACAAGAGGCGCCTGGATCCCCCGTGTTTCTCCCCTGGTGATCTGGTCTGGCTTGCATCCAAGTATGTCCGATTGAAGTTGCCATCATACAAGTTGGGTCCTCGTTACATCGGGCCGTTTAAAGTCATCAGCAAGATCAATGCATTCTCCTACAAGCTGCAGCTCCCGGCCACGATGCGGATACCCAACTCTTTCCATGTCTCCTTGCTCAAGCCTGTTGTCCTTGGTCCCTTCTCCGCTGATGCCGGTACTGCTCCTCCTCCCATCGCTGACGATGACATCTATGCGGTAAGGGATATCGTGGCCATGAAGACCGTACGAGGTCGGCAGTATTTCCTGGTGGACTGGGCGGGGTATGGTCCCGAGGATAGGTCCTGTGAGCCCCGGGAGAATGTTGGCACTCCTCTGATTCGTGCCTTCCTGTCCCGCTTGCGGGGAGGGGGGCGTGGGGGAGGGGGTACTGTCACGCTCCCCGGCTCCCCTGATAGGCTCCCCGGCTCTCCTGCCATGCTCCCCGGCCCCTCTGCCTTGCTTACCGGCTCCCAGGTCGCGCTCCGCCGCTCCCGTGCCAGGCTTCCCGGTCCCCCGCTCCGCAGCCTTCCTGCCCCATCGCCTGCGGTCCCCAGGCAGCCCGGTCCCCGTTCCCGGCGCCCGTCGGCTACTCTGCCTCAGCCCGGCTCTCCTGCTTCCTACTCACCGCTCCCTCCTCTGGCTTCTGGCACCCGGGCCTCGCGCATGCGCATTAGGGCGCGCGCGCGGTCATTGACCCTCTCTTAAAGGGCCAGCACCTAGAAACAGGAAATTACATAGACAGGTACAGGGTATATTAAGAATCACTTTCTTGGTGGGCGGGGCCTGTTCTACGTGTTTAGCAAGCTAGTGTTCAGGTCCCCTATTGCTTTGCCTTGTGCTTTTGCCTGCATTAACCCTGTCCTGTCTCGTAGAGCCTGTTCTGCCACGCCAGCCGCTCCGAACCACGCTCATTCCCGTAACCTGACGGTGACTTCGGCGGATGTTCCACCATCTCTGCAGCTCCGCCAGTCTCCAGTCCCTGGCTCCGTTTGGTGACCCGTTCCATTGCTCAGCAAGTTCCGGATCCCGCCTGACCTTACCACCTGGCCTCGGACTCTGAGCCTCGTCACCCGGACCACCGTCCAGAACTCCGTCCACCTTTCCTGCTCCTCTACGGACTGTCCGGCTACCATTAGTGCTTTGGCTGCCGTGCACCCAGACCCTCTGGCGGGATGACCTGCCTGGCTGCCTCCTCAAGAGAAACCGGTGTGCGGTCCAGAGGTTCCACCACCCGGACGTTACAGCCTCCTGTAAGGGAAGAAAACAAAGTAACCATAATTGTACACATGTTAGTATACTTGTATACATATTTTCTTATCTTTTCAGTTCAGAAAATAAACGGTGGTGGTCGGACAGCCCACGGACGGTCTGTAGTTAACCAAGGGGGAGTGTGACGCCCTGGACTAGCCAGGTAGTCACAGATAGTGCCCCGCACAACACCTTCATCCAATAAGGTGACAGCAGCCAACCCTTTAAAAACCTGGTAACCTCCCTCAGAACTTAATGGACACACCATGGGGGCGGAGCCAGGCGGTTGTCCACGCCCACCGAGGAGTTCAGAGGGTCTGAGGCAGGAAGTGCAAGTCAGTTATCAGTCAAGTTCAGTCAGTGCTAGTTCAAGTTGGAGTCAAGTGCAGCAGGCCTGTGGTGACAGGTCTGCAGCGGAGACTGACAGGTGTGAGGGTCGTAGCCCGCACACCTTGGCTAGGAGGCAGACGGTGGCCTAGCCTGCAGGAGCCGGGAAGACGGCTTGGTTGAACCGTGGTGGACCGGGACAGGGTAGTGGCCCGCCGGTACCGACCCGGGGAACCGACTCGGAAACCAGAGCACAAGGGGGGTGCTCAGACCCTGAACGAGGTCCAGAAGCCACTGGGCCAAGTCAAATCTACTGGTTGCGGTCTGGACAACAGCCCACCGAGGAGGATAGAAAGCCACCGCACAGGCAGAGAGATCCCACGGGCCAGCGTCTGCGGGCAAACGGGCTCCTCCGACATCCACAAAGCCGGGGAGCGGACTCCCGTTGCTGAAGCATAGGCAGTCTACACATTCACAACACGGTGCAGGAGAAAGGCAAAGACCACCAAACCGGGTGGGGGACCAGACGGAGCCGGCTGCGGGCACCCACCACCATCAACTTTGTTTACCAGAGACTTGTGTGTGTCAGTAACTATGAGTACAACAGTGCCATCCGGTAGCGCGCCGCCCTGCACCGCCCAGCTACTCTCCCCAACGGGCCCCGGGGCCATCATCCCTGCCCACGGAGTGGTTAACATCTTGCTGCATCACCATCTCCCCCGGGCGCCCCGTAACCATTTTAAATGCTTAGGAAGCCTTTGTAGGTTTTTTGTGGTAAGTATTCTAATTTTCTGAGATAATGACTTTTGGGTTTTCATTGGCTGTAAGCCATAATTATCAACTTTAACAGAAATAAACACTTGAAATAGATCACTGTGTGTAATGACTCTATATAATATGTGTTTCCCTTTTTGTATTGAATTACTGAAATAAATTAACTATTTGATACTTTAATTTATTAAGATGCACCTGTATGTCCCCCATCCTGGTATATGTCTGTGACGCCCTGGGCAAGCCAGGGGTCACAGGTCACAACACAACACGCTCCCCACATTCCCTGCAGGAACACCAAGGTCAAAACTTAAATCCTTGTTGCCTTCCTCCAGGGGCTGATGTCCACACCAGGGGGTGGGCCAGGCGGTTGGCTCCGCCCACCGAGGAGTTCACAGCCCTGGAGGCGGGAAAACCAGGCAGATTAGGTGTGGAGTTGAAGCAGTTAGCTCAGGGAAGAGCTTGAGTGAGGAGTAAACAGTGAAGGAGAAGGAGAAAAGTGAGAGTAGTGACAGAGAAAAGTGACAGCAAGAAGCCTGAAGTTAGTCCGGGTGTGTGCCCCGGACTGAGACAGCAAGGTTGGCAGACGGCGGTGACCGTCTGCAGGAGAGATTGCTCGGAGGTTGCTGAAAGGACCGTGGGCGGGTGGTGACCCGGCGGTACCGGAGCGGTATACAAAGAACAGTCAGCACCAGGGCAGGGGCCTTTCGGATCCCGGCAAGGGTAGGAGTCGCCATAATTTGCCAAATCCGTCAGTGAAGGGGACCACTGGGTCTCCCAACAACCAAGTCCCGATTGAAGGCAACAGTCCAACCGTTAAGGGGAGACACCGCCACCGCCAAGGCACCAGTTTCCCAGGGCCAGCGCCTGCGGGCAAGAGAGGGGCTCCTCCGGCTAATATCCAGGTCGGGGAGCGGGTTACCGGTGGGAATCCATCGCTACCAAAAAGACTATACATAGGTGCAGGGAAGAGACCGTCACCGCTAACTGCAGGGAACATCAGCACCGTAGCCGTCCGAGGGACCCGTCCAACCAGCCGTTTGTTTACCGAGAACTTTGTCATCATCCTTTGGCTGAGTGAGTACCTCCGTGCCGTGCGGCACAGCGCTGCCCCTGCGCCCCTGCACCTCCACAGGCCCCATAACCCGCCTCTCCACCATCCCAACCCCATCACTGGGCCTCGGGACCACCAAACCCCCTACCCACGGAGGGGCAAATCAACAACTAGCTGCTCCATACCACCACTCCCGGGATCCCCAGACAGAGCAGCGGTGGTGTCCACACCATCACCACAACCGTGGGTGGCGTCACGGACAATAAACTATCCCAACAACCAAACCCCTTTCACTCACGGGCGAGGAGCGCCGCTCGAGTCCCCAGGATCCGGCCCATCGCTCGAGCCACTGAGCAGCAGCAGGCCGCAGCAGCAGCCGGACCCGAGCAGTAGGGAGAGTGCAGCGTCCCCTCCTCCGCCCGCGACAACTTGGCGTCACGAACAGGATCTTACCGCTCTGCCGTTGGGTAGAGGTGCGCCTTGTGACCGCCGGAGGTGTCCGGCCGGAAAAATTTCAGAAGCCGCCATCTTTGGCGCGAAGAGTTCCCGCTCGAGCGTCTTCTCGAGTAGCAGAGGCGCAAAGGCCAAAACCCCGCCCCGATAGAAGAGGGGCCGAAAAGAGGCTACGGGAGACGGAATGGCGGCTGGCTGCATGTGAACGCAGCTATAAAAGCAGGGACGCCAGGACCCTGCAACCATCTTGTTCCTGGGAGAGGCCGCCAGCAACATGTGGATGCCGTCTAGAAGCACCGTAGCCCCCGCGCCGGGAACCGCGGCGTGGGTGGAGATCCGGACCGCGCAGCTCTGCCAAAGGCTGCAGGTCAAAATGCAGCTCCTCATGGAGGAGTGGGAGGCCGACATGGCGGACGTGATAGCAACCGTGCGGAGACGCGAGGAGGAAGCTGAGGAAGGGAGGGTGAGTGACCCACGCCCTGATGCCCTTGAAGGGCCGGTCATCGCGGTTGCGGGACCCGGTCTAAATCCTCTCGCCCTGTTACCTCCCTCGCCACCCGTCCCGGAAGCTGTGACCCCGCCACTAGGTCCGCTGCCACCGCAACCGGTAGCGATACCCAGCATGCCCACCCCGGCGGGCCGACCTGTAGCCGGAGCCCGTAGCAAACCGGAGGTGCTGCCCTGGAAGGCCCCGAAGTCTGAACCGGAGGCATCCCCTGAGAAGTCCCCCGAGCCGGAGCTGATCACCCGTTCCGGTCCGAAGGCCCAACCGCGGAAAGCCCCTGTGCCCATCCCCCACACCTCGGCTGAGGTTGCGCCGGGTTGCCGCTGCAAGGCGGCGCCCAAGGCCAAGAAGCCGCGGGACCTGCCGCCCAGAACCCTAACAGTGGGCAGCGTCCAAAATGTCCCGCGGGGCCCGACCCGTGCGCCGGAGCTCGCAGCAGCGCCGTACTGGGACAGGGAGCCGGTACCGTTGGGCCTGGAGATTGAAGAGAGGGAAAGGAAGAAGGCGGAGCTGGTGGCCCGTGCAATTAGAGAAAAAGAGAATCTGAGACAAGCGACCTTCCGTGTCCGGGGCCCGCTGTATGAGGGGCAGGTGAGGCGGTTTGATGTCCGCCAGGGCTATGGATTTATATATGAACCGGGCCTGGAGGCCGAAGTGTTTCTAGCCCGGCGGGATGTGAACGCTCATCTGCCAGAGGAACACCCCGGTCGGAACCTGATGCCGGGTGACCTGGTCCAGAACACCCGGCACTGTGGGGAGAGGGGGTGGTTCACCCTCGATGCAAAGTTAAGGGGCAGCCAGGAGTCCCGTGTAAGTGCTGCACCTCCTCCCCCAGAAGAAGTCGAGGACTCTGAGTAAGGCAGCGGAGTACCGTTACACTGTCCCCGTTGGGACCAAAAAGTCTGTGTTTGAATTATTGTTTGAAAGTTTTGAAAATGATGAAAAAGATTAACCGAAGTTAACCTGATTGTCTACCGTGATTGGGAAAACCGGCCGTTGCCGGCACCGTTGTCCCCGTGGGGACCGATTGAAATTGTTTGGCATAGGAACTCCTATGGACAAGCCCTGAACTTGCAGGGCAACCACAGACGTTAGTGGCTTGTAAATAAGTTGTGTTACCATTACTGTTTCCGCAATTGCCGCCTCCGGAGAGGCAGGTTGGAGGGAGGGCCCGCAGTAGAGCCGGCTGGGGCCCAGCCACCACAGGGAACGGTGGCTACCCTCTGGAGGGGAAGGACAGATCCCGCTCGGGTAACTTGGTGCAGGACTGGGGTCAAGGGGTGCTGCCTGTTTTCTTAGGGGCAGCATCAGGGCCAGGTTGCTTGGGTGGGAGAGAGCAGAGACCGTAACCGTTAACCGGTTAAAACCGTAACGTTTAAGAAATGTGCCTCCCGATGTGGGATGATGTTTTTCTACTTGTATATATGTTACCGTTTTTATCTTTACAGAAAAACAAAAGGAAAATAAAACCGGTGTTGGACGGGCAGCCCGAGGACGGTCTGCGTTTTGCTAAGGGGGAATGTGACGCCCTGGGCAAGCCAGGGGTCACAGGTCACAACACAAGAACGCACCCCACATTCCCTGCAGGAACACCAAAGTCAAAACTTAAATCCTTGTTGCCTTCCTCCAGGGGCTGATGTCCACACCAGGGGGTGGGCCAGGCGGTTGGCTCCGCCCACCGAGGAGTTCACAGCCCTGGAGGCGGGAAAACCAGGCAGATTAGGTTTGGAGTTGAAGCAGTTAGCTCAGGGAAGAGCTTGAGTGAGGAGTAAACAGTGAAGGAGAAGGAGAAAAGTGAGAGTAGTGACAGAGAAAAGTGACAGCAAGAAGCCTGAAGTTAGTTCGGGTGTGTGCCCCGGACTGAGACAGCAAGGTTGGCAGACGGCGGTGACCGTCTGCAGGAGAGATTGCTCGGAGGTTGCCGAAAGGACCGTGGGCGGGTGGTGACCCGGCGGTACCGGAGCGGTATACGAAGAACAGTCAGCACCAGGGCAGGGGCCTTTCGGATCCCGGCAAGGCTAGGAGTCGCCATAATTTGCCAAATCCGTCAGTGAAGGGGACCACTGGGGCTCCCAACAACCAAGTCCCGATTGAAGGCAATAGTCCGACCGTTAAGGGGAGACACCGCCACCGCCAAGGCACCAGTTTCCCAGGGCCAGCGCCTGTGGGCAAGAGAGGGGCTCCTCCGGCTCATATCCAGGTCGGGGAGCGGGTTACCGGTGGGAATCCATCGCTACCAAAAAGACTATACATAGGTGCAGGGAAGAGACCGTCACCGCTAACTGCAGGGAACATCAGCACCGTAGCCGTCCGAGGGACCCGTCCAACCAGCCGTTTGTTTACCGAGAACTTTGTCATCATCCTTTGGCTGAGTGAGTACCTCCGTGCCGTGCAGCACAGCGCTGCCCCTGCGCCCCTGCACCTCCACAGGCCTCATAACCCGCCTGTCCACCATCCCAACCCCATCACTGGGCCCCGGGACTACCAAACCCCCTACCCACGGAGGGGCAAATCAACAACTAGCTGCTCCATACCACCACTCCCGGGATCCCCAGACAGAGCAGCGGTGGCGTCCACACCATCACCACAACTGTGGGTGGCGTCACGGACAATAAACTATCCCAACAACCAAACCCCTTTCACTCACGGGCAAGGAGCGCCGCTCGAGTCCCCGGGATCCGGCCCATCGCTCGAGCCACCGAGCAGCAGCAGGCCGCAGCAGCAGCGGCAGCCGGACCCGAGCAGTAGGGAGAGCGCAGCGTCCCCTCCTCCGCCCGCGACATGTCCACTTCCTGAGCCCATCTTGGTATATGTCCACATCATGGCCGCAACCTAATATATGTCCCCTTCATGGCCCCATCCTTGTGTATGTCCACATCATAACCCCATCCTGGTACATATCCCATGTAGTACACCAACATGTGACAGCAGGTGCAGCAGATCATGTAGTACGCCAACATGTGACAGCAGGTGCAGCAGATCATGTAGCAGACCAACATGTGACAGCAGGTGGAGCAGATCATGTAGCAGACCAACATGTGACAGCAGGTGCAGCAGATCATGTAGTACACCAACATGTGACAGCAGGTGCAGCAGATCATGTAGCAGACCAACATGTGACAGCAGGTGCAGCAGATCATGTAGCAGACCAACATGTGACAGCAGGTGCAGCAGATCATGTAGCAGACCAACATGTGACAGCAGGTGCAGCAGATCATGTAGCAGACCAACATGTGACAGCAGGTGCAGCAGATCATGTAGCAGACCAACATGTGACAGCAGGTGCAACAGATCATGTAGCAGACCAACATGTGACAGCAGGTGCAACAGATCATGTAGCAGACCAACATGTGACAGCAGGTGCAGCAGATCATGTAGCAGACCAACATGTGACAGCAGGTGCAGCACATCATGTAGCAGACCAACATGTGACAGCAGGTGCAGCAGATCATGTAGCAGACCAACATGTGACAGCAGGTGCAACAGATCATGTAGTACACCAACATGTGACAGCAGGTGCAGCAGATCATGTAGTACACCAACATGTGACAGCAGGTGCAGCAGATCATGTAGTACACCAACATGTGACAGCAGGTGCAGCAGATCATGTAGCAGACCAACATGTGACAGCAGGTGCAGCAGATCATGTAGCAGACCAACATGTGACAGCAGGTGCAGCAGATCATGTAGCAGACGAATATGTGACAGCAGGTGCAGCAGATCATGTAGCAGACCAACATGTGACAGCAGGTGCAGCAGATCATGTAGCAGACGAATATGTGACAGCAGGTGCAGCAGATCATGTAGCAGACCAACATGTGACAGCAGGTGCAGCAGATCATGTAGCAGACCAACATGTGACAGCAGATGATTCTCTCCTGTGAGCATGTTGTAGCGCTCTCTTATTGTAAGAATATACCTACATAGAAGAGAACGCATCGTGGGGATGTTTGTCCTCGCTGGCTTTCCGTAGTTCCTAGAGTAAGTCACGTGATGAGAAAGGAAAACAGGCGAGAGTCAGGCCACAGCTGATGTGATCTCATCCACAGCGGGCTCGAGTGACAGCGGCCGGTCTCCTCCTCCTGTGGCTGCCCTGTACCGTCCGCACTGCTCGTACCCAGCCAGTGTCCGGCCTCGGAGCGTATGTAGGTAACTGACGGCTGAGGAGGGGATGGCGGGCGGCACGGGGCGGAGGACAGGGTACCATTATAGTGCCATAATACTCTTATAGACTGTGTGATGGTGTAGTATTGGCATGGTAATGTATGATATGTGTTGTGTATACATAATACATATATATAAAATCACATACGGATGTATGCGGTCGGTGTGTGGATACTGTGGTTATATAGCTACATTGTAGTATATGGTACATACTACATACAGGTGTATAAGGGCATAGTATGTGTATGGTATGGTCATATAGGTACAGTGTGTGGGCCACAGCATTTCTATGGTATATTCAATACTTAGGGACATGGTGGAGTACTGTATATGGGGTTCTATAGGTCCATGTATAGCACATAGAGGCATATAAGGACATAGTAGGTGTACTGTATATATGGTTCTATAGGTACATGAATAGCACACAGATGTATGAGGACATAGTATTATGTGTACAGTATATACAGTGTGGTTCTATAGGTCCTCGTATAGCCCATAGAGGTGTGTGAGGACATAGAACCACATATACCGTATACATACTATGTCCTCACACACCTCTATGGGCTATACGAGGACCTATAGAACCACACTGTATATACTGTACACATAATACTATGTCCTCATACATCTGTGTGCTATTCATGTACCTATAGAACCATATATACAGTACACCTACTATGTCCTTATATGCCTCTATGTGCTATACATGGACCTATAGAGCCCCATATACAGTACTCCACCATGTCCCTAAATCTTGTATATACCGTACATATACTATGTCCTCACACACCTCTCTGCTATTCATGTACACATAGAACCACATATACCGTATACATACTATGTGTACATGAATAGCAGAGAGGTGTGTGAGGACATAGTATATGTACGGTATATACAAGATTTAGGGACATGGTGGAGTACTGTATATGGGGCTCTATAGGTCCATGTATAGCATATGAGGATATAGTATGTGTACAGTATATATGGTTCTATAGGCACATGAATAGCACAGAGAGGTGTATGAGGACATTGTATGTGTACAATATATGTGGTTCTATAGGTCCATGTATAGCCCATAGAGGTATATGACGACATAGTAGTATGTGTACAGTATATACAGTATGGTTTTATAGGTCCACGTATAGCCCATAGAGGTGTGTGAGGATATAGTATGTATATGGGGTTCTATAGGTCCACGTATAGCCCATAGAGGTGTGTGAGGATATAGTATGTATATGGGGTTCTATAGGTCCACGTATAGCCCATAGAGGTGTGTGAGGATATAGTATGTATATGGGGTTCTATAGGTCCACGTATAGCCCATAGAGGTGTGTGAGGATATAGTATGTATATGGGGTTCTATAGGTACATGTGTGTGAGGACATAGTGTATATATATATATATATATATATATATATATATATATATATATATATATATATATATATATATATATATATATATATATATATATATATATATAGTATATGGGGTGCTATAGGGCCATGTATAGCCCATAGAGGTGTGTGAGGATATAGTTATATATACGGTATATGTGGTTCTATAGGTCCATGTATAGCCCATAGAGGTGTGTGAGGACATAGTATCTGTGTGAGTCATCTTCTGTCCCACAGTATCTTCTTCCTGGTGACTAGTGACTGCACTGATGAATCACCTGACAGCACAAGACTTCAGGAGAATAGGGAGCGCTGTTTACTACTTACTGGGAAGGAGAGATACTTATGTTTATTTGTCAGCATTCTCTGGCTATGATATATTATATTTGTACTGTGTAGGGTGAGGGTGTCTTTTTCTTTACACTGCTAAATGTACTAATTTACTCTTTGTTTACTTATTTGGTGTTTTTGTTTACTACTTATTTGGAGCAGAGTTATTGATGTGTTCAAGGAAGGAAGTAGGGGTGGGGTCTTGTTTACTAAGTGCAGCCGTGCTGGGGTCTTGTTTACTAAGGGGAGCCGTGCTGGGGTCTTGTTTACTAAGGGGAGCCGTGCTGGGGTCTTGTTTACTAAGGGGAGCCGTGCTGGGGTCTTGTTTACTAAGGGGAGCCGTGCTGGGGTCTTGTTTACTAAGGGGAGCCGTGCTGGGGTCTTGTTTACTAAGGGGAGCCGTGCTGGGGTCTTGTTTACTAAGGGGAGCCGTGCTGGGGTCTTGTTTACTAAGGGGAGCCGCGCTGGGGTCTTGTTTACTAAGGGGAACCGCGCTGGGGTCTTGTTTACTAAGGGGAGCCGCGCTGGGGGTCTTGTTTACTAAGGGGAGCCGAGCTGGGGGTCTTGTTTACTAAGGGGAGCCGAGCTGGGGGTCTTGTTTACTAAGGGGAGCCGCGCTGGGGGTCTTGTTTACTAAGGGGAGCCGCGCTGGGGGTCTTGTTTACTAAGGGGAGCCGCGCTGGGGGTCTTGTTTACTAAGGGGAGCCGCGCTGGGGGTCTTGTTTACTAAGGGGAGCCGCGCTGGGGGTCTTGTTTACTAAGGGGAGCCGCGCTGGGGGTCTTGTTTACTAAGGGGAGCCGCGCTGGGGGTCTTGTTTACTAAGGGGAGCCGCGCTGGGGGTCTTGTTTAGGCTACGTTTACACGACCGTTCCATTTTTGCCATCCACAAAAAATGGTCCTGTTTTTTCATGGATGCTTCCGTGTGGCATCTGTGTGACATCCGTTCCATATACGGGCCGTGTGCCTTCTGTTTTTTTTGCAAACGGCAAAAAAACGGAAGCAGCTAGATAGAGAAAAACACGGGGTCCCCCCTATCTTTTGTAGCCAGCTAGGGTAAAGCAGATGGCTGCAGCCTGCAGACCACAGCTGGCAGCTTCACCTTGGCTGGTAATCCAAAACAGGGAGCACCCCACACTATTTTAAATTGAATTAATAATTTAAAACAAAAAAATGTAACGTCCTCCCCAAATTGGATCACCAGCCAAGGTAAAGCGGACAGCTGTGGTCTGGTATTCTCAGACTAGGGAGGTCCGTGGTTATTGGACACTCCCCAGCCTAAAAATAGCAGGCCGCAGCCGCTCCAGAAGTGGTGCATTCATTAGATGTGCCAATTCTACTGCTTTTCCCCAGCTCATCATGATGCCCTGGTTCGGTAGCAAACAGGGTAATATATATGGAGTTGATACTAGCTGTGTATTGTCACCTGGCATCAGGCCCTGGGGTTGGTGATGTCATGGCGTCTATCTGATGCCCGATATCATAACCCAGTCATTAATAATTTAATTTTATGCGCTGAGCAGAATACCTGGCCTTGGCTGACGCTAAAATGAGCCGTAGGTAAGGAGCGGATGGGATTAACTCTTAGTCAACCCCACTAAGCTCTAAAGGGAGCACAAACTGGGAGAGTGAACAAATGGCTTATCTCCAAGAAGTCTGAAGGAGAGAAACAGCAACAAACAACAATGTTTCTTCAGACGATTGCAATCCAACTGCTTGCATCCAAGGCCTGTATTGGATTATAACTATCACCACCAAACACCAAGAGGAAAAGGGGTATTTAAGGACACAATTGTAAGTGATGATGATTAGCAGCTGAAAGGTGAGGATACCCGCAGGGTCCTAAAAGGAAATGGATAAACCCCAAGCAGAGAAGATACATACCATTTACACCACAGCAAGAAGAATAAAACGTAAGGGAGCAGTTTGTGTAGCCAAATGCTGTGACCTTCTACAGCCGGATGCCACAGGACTGTCTGTCTACAGTGACATGAGGTCAGTGATTGCAGCTGTCGCTAGCATTCTACCTGCTGCGGGTAAGACCCAAGTGGTGATGCTGCCAGGAGCAGGAAATGTATCAGTTAAGTAATAGCTTTTGCTTTTTTGCCCTACAGGTTCGGTAGCAAACAGGGTAATATATATGGAGTTGATACTAGCTGTGTATTGTCACCTGGCATCAGGCCCTGGGGTTGGTGATGTCATGGCGTCTATCTGATGCCCGATATCATAACCCAGTCATTAATAATTTAATTTTATGCGCTGAGCACAATACCTGGCCTTGGCTGACGCTAAAATGAGCCGTAGGTAAGGAGCGGATGGGATTAACTCTTAGTCAACCCCACTAAGCTCTAAAGGGAGCACAAACTGGGAGAGTGAACAAATGGCTTATCTCCAAGAAGTCTGAAGGAGAGAAACAGCAACAAACAACAATGTTTCTTCAGACTTATTTTTATGGATCCCAGAAAACCCCTTTAATTAACATTTCCCTAATATGCTGTTATTTTTCTGGTTCCTCACCATGCAGCGTTGCTGAGGAGAGTTTCCCCTACTTCATTATGGCCTTGAGAGCCTATTATACAACAGCAGCCTTAGGCTATGTGCCCACGCTGCGGATTTTGCCGCGGATTTGCCGCGGATTTCCCGAAAATCTGCAGCAGCGGCACTTCCAAGCCATTTCAATGGCATTTTGGAAATGCTGTGTCCATGCTGCGGATTTTTCCGCTGCGGATTTGCCGCGGATTTTGATCCGGAAAAATCTGCAACATGTCAATTGTTTGGTGCAGATTTGGTGCGGATTTTTGGTTTTGAATGGGGAAAAAAAATAAAAAAAAAATCCGCATCAAAATCCGCGGTAAATCTGCGGGTGCGGATTTGCCGCGAAAGTCGCGGATTTTCAGGCAGAAAAATCCGCAGGTACATTCTACCGTGGACACATAGCCTAAGGATGATACGCAGACTATAGGCTGTTATTAAGCAGCCTGGATACAGCTGACAGGGCTGAAGTCTGGAGGCCTGAGCTCTAGTCCAGGTGTACGTGTCTGTGGCGTAAACTATAAGGAATTTGCTGGCTGTACTCATGCCCCTTCCTGGCAAAGCCCCCCCCAATAGTCTCAATTTGTGGCAATTCTGAGTAGTGCAAACATGTTGTGACGATGATATGAAGTCACCTGCCAGCAGTAGGGTCTGCGGTGCCATACTTTAGTCCTGCAGGTTCTCTGATGGATCCTTCTTCACCTATATAAAATGGAATGCTTCTCTTTTTCAGTGCCTTATATATGACGTTTTCCTGCACATTGTACAGGCAGTAATCTTACAGAGGCTTACTAAGGCTATGTGCGCACGTGTGCGTATTGCATGCAGTTACGCTGCGATCTGCAGCGCAGCGTAACTGCATGCGTCCTGCGTCCCCTGCACAGTCTATGGAGATTGTGCAGGAGCCGTGCACGCGTGGCATATTAGAATGCAGCGCTTCGGCTGCTGCCCGAATCGCTGCGTTCTAAGAAGTGACATGTCACTTCTTTTGTGCGGTTTCCATGCTGTCTATAGGGAGAGGCAGCATGCAGAGCGCACGAATTCTGCAGGCACCGGGCGCTTCAGAACGGAGCTTTTCAGCTGCGCTCTGAAACGCACCTTTTAGCTGCGGTGCAAAGCGCACACGTGCGCACATAGCCTAAATGTTCTGACATCAAAACACACAAAAAAACCGTTTGCAAGGGTTATGCTTACCAGTGCACCATTCCCTTAGCTAAGGCTCAGGATCTCCAGATGTTATGGCTTCTAGAAATCTGTATAAAGTGTTGTCATGATATGGTTTCCGAGTGCAGTGTCTGATGCTGGAATTCCAGGAAGCCTGTCAGGTCAGATAGCACTATTAATGTGCAGATATAGGGTTAATCTACAGGTTATAAAAGTGTCCAGCTCCATACTGGAAATGCAACACTTGGGAGAAAAAAAACTTTATTCCTCCTGGGAGCGCCAGCATTTTGTCATACAGGCAAGCCAACACTGCTATAGTCAATACTCAGCACTGAGAGCTGCGGCTATAAGCAGGCCTGTCACTATGACTGACAGCCGCTTCTCTACTGATGCAGTGTGATCTGCGGTAAGTGCTCTCAGCACTGTGACTGACAGCCGCTTATGTACTGATGCAGTATGAGCGGCGGTAAGTGCTCTCAGCACTGTGACTGACAGCCGCTTATGTACTGATGCAGTATGAGCGGCGGTAAGTGCTCTCAGCACTGTGACTGACAGCCGCTTCTGTACTGATGCAGTGTGATCTGCGGTAAGCACGCCTAGCACTGTGACTGACAGCCGCTTCTGTACTGGTGCAGTGTGATCTGCGGTAAGCACGCCTAGCACTGTGACTGACAGCCGCTTCTGTACTGATGCAGTGTGATCTGCGGTAAGCACGCCTAGCACTGTGACTGACAGCCGCTTCTGTACTGGTGCAGTGTGAGCTGCGGTAAGTGCTCTCAGCACTGTGACTGACAGCCGCTTCTGTACTGATGCAGTATGAGCTGCGGTAAGTGCTCTCAGCACTGTGACTGACAGCCGCTTCTGTACTGATGCAGTGTGATCTGCGTTAAGCATGCCTAGCACTGTGACTGACAGCCGCTTCTGTACTGGTGCAGTGTGAGCTGTGGTAAGCGCTCCCAGCACTGCGACTGACAGCCGCTTCTGTACTGATGCAGTGTGATCTGCGGTAAGCACGCCTAGCACTGTGACTGACAGCCGCTTCTGTACTGGTGCAGTGTGATCTGCGGTAAGCACGCCTAGCACTGTGACTGACAGCCGCTTCTGTACTGATGCAGTGTGATCTGCGGTAAGCACGCCTAGCACTGTGACTGACAGCCGCTTCTGTACTGGTGCAGTGTGAGCTGTGGTAAGCGCTCCCAGCACTGTGACTGACAGCCGCTTCTGTACTGGTGCAGTGTGAGCTGTGGTAAGCGCTCCCAGCACTATGACTGACAGCCGGTTCTGTACTGGTGCAGTGTGAGCTGTGGTAAGCGCTCCCAGCACTGTGACTGACAGCCGGTTCTGTACTGGTGCAGTGTGAGCTGTGGTAAGCGCTCCCAGCACTATGACTGACAGCCGGTTCTGTACTGGTGCAGTGTGAGCTGTGGTAAGCGCTCCCAGCACTGTGACTGACAGCCGGTTCTGTACTGGTGCAGTGTGAGCTGTGGTAAGCGCTCCCAGCACTATGACTGACAGCCGGTTCTGTACTGGTGCAGTGTGAGCTGTGGTAAGCGCTCCCAGCACTGTGACTGACAGCCGCTTCTGTACTGGTGCAGTGTGAGCTGTGGTAAGCGCTCCCAGCACTGTGACTGACAGCCGGTTCTGTACTGGTGCAGTGTGAGCTGTGGTAAGCGCTCCCAGCACTGTGACTGACAGCCGGTTCTGTACTGGTGCAGTGTGAGCTGTGGTAAGCGCTCCCAGCACTATGACTGACAGCCAGTTCTGTACTGGTGCAGTGTGAGCTGTGGTAAGCGCTCCCAGCACTATGACTGACAGCCGGTTCTGTACTGGTGCAGTGTGAGCTGTGGTAAGCGCTCCCAGCACTGTGACTGACAGCCGCTTCTGTACTGGTGCAGTGTGAGCTGTGGTAAGCGCTCCCAGCACTATGACTGACAGACGGTTCTGTACTGATGTGCCACTGAGCCGGCTGTCAGTCATAGTGCTGGGTGTACCTACAGTCGCTGATGACAGTATGAGTATAACTTTTCTGCATATTTCATCTATTGCATTGCAAGATATATTGACTTTCTGCAGATATAAATTCCTCAGGCCATGTTACAGAGCTTATTTGTTTTTTGCAGCACATGGGAATGAGGCTTAGTTAAATCTCATCCACGAGGCTGGTACTATTGTTTTTCCAAGTCATGAGGGTGTCCTGTTTCAGACGCTACCTACCCCTGAGCTTTGTCAGAGGAAGGCACTTCAGGACAAGGCGTCTTTTTGCTGTAGCTGGCTATTTTTCGGACCTCTTTGATCTAAACTATTGAGTGTCTTCCAACCAATTGGAAGGCGCCAGAAGAATAGACCGGTCACTTCCTTAGCTACTTCATGGTTTGTAGCCTGAAACAGTGAAAGGAAGGTCAGAAGTCTGAACATCTATCTGCACAGCAAGACATTTGACATTCTATTGCATAGGTTTACTCTTTTTAGCATTTATTAAGTATTTTAGTGTTTGTGCACCGAGAAACCTTCTTTTTTTTTTTTCTTTTTGTTTTAATAACAAGTCTGTTTCAGAAACTCCTTGATAAAAGGTCACAAAAGCACTCAAAATATACTTCCAATTCAATTTATATTGTAAAAACCACTTTACTGTTATATGTTTAGTCTTTCGTTAGGCTTTTTTTAATCTGTCTTATGTTTTTAGAGGGATCGCTCACCAGGTTTTTGCAACCCCATCTGAGAGCTGCATAATGTAGAGACAGAGGCCCTGATTCCAGCGATTTGTCACTTATTGAGCTGTTTGCTGTCATTTTGATAAAATCAATGATTTCTCTGCTGCTGATCTAACAGTTGTACAGAGCTCATGAATATGCTGGACTACCAGGCAGCACACCAAGTAGTCTTCTAATGATAATCTCTTGCTGATTAAACAGTGATGTGATTTTTATCAAAATTACACTACGCAGCCCAGTAAATGACACATTGCTAGAATCAGGATCTCTGCCCCTATGTTGTGCTGGTCTTAGATGAGGTGACAAAAACCTGGTGACAGATTCCCTTTAAAAACACATGATGGTGGGGGGGAGGAACTTGCATGTTACTTCTTGGAAGTAGCTCATGATGGGAGTCACTCCAAACTAGGCACTGACTAATCAAAAGCCTGCAAAAATATCCCCCAAAACACTTCAAAAACAGTTCAAAGCCATATCAGAAGACAAAAAATTTCTCAAAAGAGGGTTTTCTGAAATGATTTCCACTAAAAAACAAACAAACTTCGTTTTGACTAATTCGAAAAAGTGTTAAATGCCTCCATAGGGACATTTGGGCTTTTTGGGTGTGGATGGGGGTGAGCTATGCAATTTTGAGCATTTGCCTGGTGAGACTTAAAAAGTATCTGTAGATTGTCGAATGGTCCATATTGTCTTTGGAAGGTATGCCCTATACTGTGATGATGGGAGATATCTCACATGGACCATGAATGAGGCCCTGTCATCCGGAGCACACTGCCAGGTTCAGAGCACATGTGCTGCTGTCATCAGGCCTTCTGTCAGAGCACAGAGGTGTGCCCCTCATACTGAGCTCTGATTGGTGGACTCGCCATAGGAATGTCTCTTCCGAGGCCTGTAACATGAGCGCACATAAACATGACATAGAGACTACTATCTTCAGCCTTCCCATATCTGCAGCTTACTTCTAGGAAAGGTGGGCTGGGTACACGTATTCTCTACACTTGTTCACAACCTTTGTACTGTGGCGTCAGGTGATCAGTTATTTCGCCATCTACAATCATGTATGTTGTTTCACTTGTCACATTGACATTCATCACAGTAATTTCCTTTTACATAAAAAGGATCTAAAAGAAATGACTAAAGGCCCAGTCACACACAACGACTTACCAGCGATCCCTAAAACGATGCGACCTGATAGGGATCGCAGGTAAGTCGCTGGGAGGTCGCAGGTGAGATGTCACACAGTCAGATCTTACCAGCGATGCAGGAACAATACAGATCGCAGTAGCGTCCTGTATAACGATCTCAGCAGTCACTGTGACCCTGTCACACAGTGTCAAACACAGAGATGTGTCCTGCCCAGCACCTGGACCATTCTGCAACGACTAGTGATCTCACAGCAGGGGCCTGATTGCTGGTAAGTGTCACACATAACGAGATCGCTAACAGGATCGCTACTGCGTCACAAAACTGTGACTCAGCTGCGATCTCGCTAGCGATCTCGTTATGTGTGACGGTACCTTAATACTCATTTAGTTGTTTGTCAGCTTTTCTAAAGCCTTAAATTGCTACAGACAATAGAGTTGTGATTCTAGGGTCCGGGAGTGATGACCTTGTGGAAGCTGTGAATGCTGACCATACTACTTGTCACCCAGCTTTCCTATAAACGTATATAGCTGTTCATGACAATCGTAAGTGTAAATGTACCAAAGAACGCTCGTTTCCTGATATCTATCGGTGTAAACAGGCTGCTGATCACTGGACAAGTGTGTAAAATGGTTATCGTTGAATTAATTAGAGATGAGCGAACCGGTCGCGGTTCGGCTCGAGGTCGGTTCGCCGAACGGAGGTCCCGTTTGAGTTCGGTTCGTCGAACGTTCGACGAACCGAACTCGAACTGCATAGGAAACAATGGCAGGCAATCACAAACACATAAAAACACCTAGAAAACACCCTCAAAGGTGTCCAAAAGGTGATAAACAACTCACAACACAACACAAACACATGGGAAAGTGACAAGGACATATACTCATGCGAAAACAAAACAGCTGGACAAGGAAAAAGAGGAGGACACACAGATATATGAGTATATGCAAGGAAACATCGATGCCATTACTGTGCAACTTGAGCCCTGCTCATTTTAGGCTTCCAATCTGGATAAATTGCCAGAGCTTGCCACGTACGCCTTGGGGATCTTGTCGTGTCCTGCAGCCAGCGTTCTCTCGGAACCTGTCTTCAGTGCTGCTGGGGGTCTGCTGGCAGATAAGCACACGTGTCTGTCCACTGACAATGTGGACATGGCTCTCAGATGACTTTTCTTCCCCTGGGTCAGCCAGGGGACGGGAAAGGCACGCGTATTTTTGAGAGTGCTTCATGCAAAGCATCTGTTTCATTTTGAAAAGGGGGATCAAGTGATGCCAGTCAAGTGGGTTGTGTGTGGCCCAATTAGTGGCAACGAGGAAGACTGTGGTTGGAGTCCCCTCGCTGTGTTTCTAAAAGAACCAAGATGAACAAGTCGTGGCTCTCAGAGGACTTTTCTTCCCCTGGGTCATCCAGGGGACCGGAAAGACACGCGTATTTTTGAGAGTGCGTCATGCAAAGCATCTTTTTCTTTTTCAAAAGGGGGGTCAACTGATGCCAGTCAAGTGGGGTGTGTGTGGCACAATTAGTGGCAACGAGGGAGACTGTGGTTGGAGTCCCCTTGCTGTGTTTTACATGATTTTCGAAGGGCATGACATGCCTAAGAGGTTGAGTTTCATAATCTGCAACTTGTTGGCAACAGAAAGGCTGCCTTTACACCCTTTTGAGACCGAGGATTTTCGAGACCTTATGCCCATTGCAGTGCCCCAAGAGCCGATGGCCAGTCGTCACTCCTTCTCCAAGAAAGGCGTGCCCGCGCTACCACAGCAGGTCGCACACAACCTCAACGATTCCTTGAGAAACTCTGTGTGTGACAGGGTGCATTTCACCACAGATACTTGGACCAGTAAGCATGGACAGGAGAGTTACATGTTGCTGACTGGGCACTGGGTAACTATGGTGAGAGATGGAGAAGGGTTTGCTGTACAAGTCTTGCCATCCCCACGACTTGTGTGTCAATCCTTCCTCTGTATGTACAAGTTCCTCCACTGCTTCTGCCTCCTTAACCTCGTGTGGGTCCTCCACCTCGGCCCAAACCCTGTGTGGTCAGGCCACCCTTCCTTGTAACTGCGCCCAAGGAATCCCACACACCTCCTTACTATGCTGGCAGCAGAGCTCAAGGCTATCAGGCGGTCAAATGTTTACTTTGAAATGTAGGGGAAATGTGAGACACTGCTGAGGAATTGTGGACGGTTAGCTCTGGAGAGTGAGACCGAGTTTCATCAATGGTTGTCTACACTTAACCAGCAGTCAGGGAAGGTCGGGTGCGACAATGATGCAAACCTGTGTGCGGCCCTTCGTCAGGGCAATGTGACACACGTGCCTTGTATGGCTCACGTGTTGAATCTGATTCTCCAGCAATTTTTAAAACCCCATCCCGGCCTACATGGCCTTGTGCAGCGGGCACGCTGCTATGTGCTCACTTTCATCCTTCGCACCCAGCAGCTCAACAACTTTCATCGCTCCTGAAGTCTTAGGGTCTGGCGGTTAAATGCCTGAAATGCGATGTTCCGACACGCAGGAATTGGAATCTGTACATGTTGCAGCGTCTGTGGCAGCACCGCAGAGCCCTGCTGAAATACGGTATGACGTATACCCTGGGCTAACTTGATCCAGAGGTGGTGCAGATCACGCTGCTGGAGTGGTGTCAGATCAAGGACCTATGCACCCTTCTACACAGTTTACAAATGTCGACGAAGATGTTTAGCACTGGCGATGCCATTCTCAGCGTGACAATTCTGGTCATCTACATGATGGAGCACACTGTAATTATTATTTGGAGTCAGGTGTTGGTCCAAGAGGAAGGGGAGGAAGTACAGGAGGAGTCATATGCAGAAGGGATAATAAGATGTACAAGGTACAGACGGTGAGCGGCACCTAGGCGGCAGTCATGGTGGGGGGAGAGGAATTAACAAGGGCGCATAGTATCAGCAAAAATTGTTGAGGAAGGTGCAGGAGCCCATAAAGAAATGGAGGACGAACTGGCGATGGGCATGGAATACTCAGCAGATGAGTGAGAGCTTGCTCACATTTCGGTTGTGCGAGGTTGTGGGGAGAGGGCAGAGGAAGGAGGCACGATTCTCACCTCTCTGCCACCAACACACCAAGGACTTGGTCCTCCTGGATGCACAAGACACATGAGCGCCTTCTTGCTGCACTACCTACAACATGACCCTCGGATTGTACGAATTCGAAGTAATGCTAACTACTGGGTTGCCACACTGTTAGATCCCTGGTACAAGACAAAATTTGGCGAAATAATTCCTGCCATAGAAAGGGACGCACGTATACAGGAGTATCTGCAGAAGGTGGTACGGATTCTTAGATCTGCTTTTCCAGTAAACACCAGTGCTGCACAGAGTGAATCTCAACGCTTTGTCATGGATAGGAGGAAATGGTCTTTTACTTGTCCACATCTGTGGGACCGAGGGCTGGCTGCTTTGCTGAGATGGCATTGAGTACGGTGTCCCTGCAGAGTTGCACTTTTGGTCATATACCAAATGAGTTGAAAAAGGACAAATGCTGGTGGAAAGGGGAACAGGTGTGTTGGAAAGGGGAAAAAAGTTTTTGTCCGTGGGTTTGTTGGTTAAGCAAAAGTAACATTTGATGAAGAAACACCATCTGTTACGGTGGGACTGGCAGATTTGGATAAGGTGGTATATACTATGTTACCGCTATATAATGAAAATTAATAAGAAAAGAAAGAGAAAGGTATATATCCCCATCAGCAGTCAATGTCCACCGTGCTCCCAGATGGAAAAGGAGAGGTTGGCAACTGGAAGGTTAGGTGGAGGATACAGAGCTGTGTGGCTATGAAACTAATAGTAGCCTGAATCGAGTTAGACGCCATTCGGATCTGGAGACTGTGAGCCCTGTTAGCGTCACAGGGTCCACACGCCCACCCAGCCCAGGAACTCCCTGTTAACATCACAGGGGCCATTGAGAACGCTGACCATGTGCATTGGGGCCACACCTGTGGACAGCAGGCACATCAGCAGCAGCAGGCCTGTTAATGCCACTGGGCTGCACAAGCAGGACTTGTAGGACAGGAGCTGGTCTTAACCGTTCTGCGTTACCAACTGTGGTGGCGGCCTGCATCGACGCCCTATCCCTGCCTACCTCTGGCCTAAAGCCGCAATGGGTTCAACACATGGAGGTGTGCTCTTTCGGAGCATAATAGAAGACTGCGCACCTCCTTGTTTGCTCCAGCCCGTTTTATAACCTGGGTCCGCCCCAAACCAGGGTGAACCACAATGCACCTCCTGGAGACAAAAGCAGAGTGACACGTCATGAGTGGCATAACTAGCGTCCTATTTGGAACCGCAACTTCAATAATTACCTCATGGCTGCCACGACACAAACACCTCACCAGTCATCGTCTGACTATCAATAATGAGGTGACAAGTCATAGGGGCGGGCCTCTGCAAGCCATTTGGGAGTGACCTGGCCACATCGTTAGGACACCTGATGCCCTGTGGTCTATATGGGCCCCCCCACATCAGGGGCAGGGCCAAAGAGTTCATTACCGGACCTAGTTTCTGATGCAGTAAGTGCCTGAGCATGGTCAGTTGCATGAAATAGTCTTTTTTCAGAGACTCTATCAGCTTTAGCATGGTGTCTCGGCACAAAACAGGACTTAGACCCGGCACGGAATGCAAGTACCTGTGCAAAGAGGCTTTTCGCACTAAGTGTGGGAGCATGCGCTGTATCCCGAAATGAAGACTTAGCCTCAGGAATGGCACAGTCAGGCTGAGCATACTCACTAGGCGAAACACTGTAGTTAGGCTGCGGCTGGGGTATATCGGCACACGCATGCGCACTAGCTGCCTCTCCACACTTACACGTGGAGGAGAAATTGCTCTTCGGGTGTGGACTTGGAGATGCTGTCTATGAACAGAAGGAAAAGCTAAAGGAAGCCTCACTTTCTATCCCTCCGAATTATCAAATGCAGCAATGAATTCCCTGAGTTTGCTATAACATTAGCGTAGCAAAATGTGCATGAGGGTGTCCTGCACAGGTGCTAGAAATAGCTTGGCACCAGTGGGACAATAATAAAATACAACATCCAGTTCTATGATGCCACTAAATGGCAGTATTTTTTGCTATCATTATAGCTTATTAAAAACAGGGCAGGAGGGTGTCATGCAGAGGTGCTGCACATAGGTTTGCACCAGTGGGGCACTAATGGAGTACAACAGCCACTTCTTGTATGCCACTAAGTTTACTCAATTTTTGGTATTATAATGTCTTAGTAAGTAACAATGAGTTTGAGTGTGCAATGCAGGCAGATGTGCTGCAAATATCTTTGCACTACTGGGGCAATACAGCCGTCCAACAGCTACGTTTAGGATGCCACTAAGTTCACTCAGTGTTTGCTAGTATAATGGCTTAGTAACAATGAGTTTGAGTGTGCAAAGGGCAGGAGGGTACAGTGGCAGGGTTGTGGGTCTCTGGGTAGAGGAAAGGAAGCCTGTCTTTCTATCCCTCCTAATGGGGAAATGCAGCGAGGAAATCCCTGACCTTAGCTACACAGACGCTGTCATCTTGTGTAGCTGTTAAACTCTGTTTTCACGGACCTGTCACCTATGGCTCTGACCCTGTCGGTATGAGCCCTTAAAAGGACTGATAGAAAGTGCTATCCCTATGCTGTACAGCGCTGTGTATGGAGCGTATACAGCAGTATCAGCGATAGGAGCTGCGACAGTGATGTCTGACACCAAGGACGCAGAAGGCAGATAATGGCGTGCTGGAGGAAAATGTCCGGTTTTATAATGCAGGGCCATGTGACATGGACATCCTATCACACATGCCGTTGCTTCTCTGGCTAAAAGTCCACTTAGCTGTGTGTGTCTGGGATTAGCTGACATGCTGGCCCGCCCCACTACACGCGCGTGCTTAGGGAAGGAAGACAAGGAAAAAAAAAAAAAAAAATTATCCAAACAGCAGTGATCTGAATGCGCTGTTCCCGCACACTATACACTGAAATGTCATAATAGTGTGAGTCACAGAGTGACTTACACTATTACAGCGGAAAGCCAGCTAGGAATTACCTGTTTTTTTGCTGCTAGAACCGTTCTCGAATGTATCTAGAACTATCGAGCTTTAGCAAAAAGCTCGAGTTCTAGTTCGATCTAGAACAGCCCCCAAAATCACTCGAGCCGCGAACTGGAGAACCTCGAACCACGAACCGCGCTCAACTCTAGAATAAATCTTGTGTGCTGTACTAAAGATCTTTATTCTCAGCAGCATATCGTCCTGTGTATACAGAATTCACACTGACGAGAATAATGGCAGCCTACCCACTCTGAACACTCGATTACAAATCATTCAGTGCCTATTGTTTAGTGCTGTCTGTCTGTGTAAACAGGCTATTAAGAGACCCCCAATTAGTAAATACAGTCATATGAAAAAGTTTCATATATCTAATAACTGATGGACTCAGTAATATTTCTGGATTGAAATGAGGTTTATTGTATTAACATAAAATGTGCAATCCGCATTTAAACAAAATTTGACCGGTGCAAAAGTATGAACACCTCAACATAAAAGTGACATTAATATTTTGTAGATCCTCCTTTTGCAAAAATAACAGCCTCTAGTCGCTTCCTGTAGCTTTTAATGAGTTCCTGGATCCTGGATGAAGGTATATTTGACCATTCCTGTTTACAAACCAATTCCAGTTCAGTTAAGTTTGATGGTCGCCGAGCATGGACAGCACGCTTCAAATCATCCCACAGATTTTCATTGATATTCAGGTCTGGGGACTGGGATGGCCATTCCAGAACATTGTAATTGTTCCTCTGCATGAATGCCTGAGTAGATTTGGAGCGGTGTTTTGGATCATTGTCTTGCTGAAATATCCATCCCCTGCGTAACTTCAACTTCATCACTGATTCTTGCACATTATTGTCAAGAATCTGCTGATACTGAGTTGAATCCATGCAACCCTCAACTTTAACAAGATTCCCGGTGCCGGCATTGGCCACACAGCCCCAAAGCATGATGGAACCTCCACCAAATTTTACTGTGGGTAGCAAGTGCTTTTCTTGGCCTGCCACTTCTGGGCTTAACAAGAACTGTACTTGTGTTCTTCCATTTCCTTACTATGTTCCTCACAGTGGAAACTGACAGTTAAATCTCTGAGACAACTTTTTGTATCCTTCCCCTGAACAACTATGTTGAATAATCTTTGTTTTCAGATCATTTGAGAGTTGTTTTGAGGAGCCCATGATGCCACTCTTCATAGTATATTCAAATAGGAGAACAACTTGCAAGCGGCCACCTTAAATACCTTTTCTCATTATTGGATACACCTGCCTATGAAGTTCAAAGCTTAATGAGGTTACAAAACCAATTTAGTGCTTTAGTAAGTCAGTAAAAAGTAGTAAGGAGTGTTCAAATCAAGAAATTGATAAGGGTGCCCATACTTTTGCACCGGTCAAATTTTGTTTAAATGCAGATTGCACATTTTCTGTTAGTACAATAAACCTCATTTCAATCCAGAAATATTACTCAGTCCATCAGTTATTAGAGATATGAAACTGACATAGCTGTTGCAAAAACCCAAATTGTTATAAAGAAAAAAGGTTAATATTATTGGGGTGCCCAAACGTTTTCATATGACTGTATTACCAATCAATGGTCAGGTGGTGTAAACCGAAGAAACAACCGTCAAACTGACATAACAGAACAAATCCAGGACTTTTAAACTTTGTTGCATTTTCAGGAAGTTTGTTTGATGTGTTGCAGCCATATTATACTGTATATCATATTTTATATTCTGGGTTTAGTATAAGTAATACCACCAGATATCCGTTTGCTAAAGGAATGGAAGAGCTCGGATCACATGACCAGGATTGTTATAACTGCCCATGAACACACAGCAGTTCAGACCAGTGTCCTCACCCTGGAATAAACCTGTGTGTATACAGGCTGACAGAACAGGTATTTTTTACTAATAAATATGTTACTAAGGACAGAACTTGTAAAGCTTGTGTGTTGTTTTTTGTTGTGTTTTTTTTTTTTTTTTTAAATAAAGGCTTCTTTTATGGAAATCGGAGAAGGGCATTAAGCTGGCCGCACACGTGAGATAACCGTTGCCTGAACGTTCATTCATCAGATTGCTATCTCCCCTGACTCCTCCATATACATAAACTGTTAATTAGAGGAGCAGAGAAATCCACTGCCAGACTCCTATGGCATCGGCTTATCTCCCCTCAAAATAAAAGAATCTGCAACTATCCAATTCCAATCATTCTCTTCTTTGACCTCATCTGTCGGGGAGAGTCTGGAGCCCCCATACCCGTCAGATAGTCGTCTGAGTTGGCCAGTATGGACAACTTTCATGTACTATATGTAAAAGGAACTATATTAAGATTAAAAATGATTAGACCTTGGTAGTAATGTCCTCTTCAGCACTGCGCCCAATCCCATAGGGACATTAAATGGTTAATTCAAAAGATATAAAGTTTTACTGAAAGGGAAGAAAATCATAAACGTAATCGTGCAGTCTACTTATCAAATGATTTAGTGCATTTCCATTTTTTTTGTGTTACAACTATAATAAGTTTGATTTGCTGGACCAGGATCCAGCGGCCAGTTCAGTGGAGATGCTTGGTATCCTATAGGTATAGGCATGTAAAGGCAGTGATGCCCCCGAGTTAACTCAGACTGCAGCATGTAAGGGCGGTGATGCCCCTGAGTGCACTAGGACTGCAGCATGTAAGGGCGATGATGCCCCTGAGTGCACTAGGACTGCAGCATGTAAGGGCGATGATGCCCCTGAGTGCACTAGGACTGCAGCATGTAAGGGCGATGATGCCCCTGAGTGCACTAGGGCTGCAGCATGTAAGGGCGATGATGCCCCTGAGTGCACTAGGGCTGCAGCATGTAAGGGCGGTGATGCCACTGAGTGCACTAGGACTGCAGCATGTAAGGGCGGTGATGCCCCTGAGTGCACTAGGACTGCAGCATGTAAGGGCAGTGATGCCCCTGAGTGCACTAGGACTGCAGCATGTAAGGGCAGTGATGCCCCTGAGTGCACTAGGACTGCAGCATGTAAGGGCAGTGATGCCCCTGAGTGCACTAGGACTGCAGCATGTAAGGGCGGTGATGCCCCTGAGTGCACTAGGACTGCAGCATGTAAGGGTGGTGATGCCCCTGAGTGCACTAGGACTGCAGCATGTAAGGGCAGTGATGCCACTGAGTGCTCTAGGACTGCAGCATGTAAGGGCGGTGATGCCACTGAGTGCACTAGGACTGCAGCATGTAAGGGTGGTGATGCCCCTGAGTGCACTAGGACTGCAGCATGTAAGGGCAGTGATGCCCCTGAGTGCACTAGGACTGCAGCATGTAAGGGCAGTGATGCCCCTGAGTGCACTAGGACTGCAGCATGTAAGGGCAGTGATGCTCCCAGTGCACTAGGACTGCGGCATGTAAGGGCAGTGATGCCCCTGAGTGCACTAGGACTGCAGCATGTAATGGCGGTGATGCCACTGAGTGCACTAGGACTGCAGCATATAAGGGCGGTGATGCCCCTGAGTGCACTAGGACTGCGGCATGTAAGGGCAGTGATGCTCCCAGTGCACTAGGACTGCAGCATGTAAGGGCAGTGATGCCACTGAGTGCACTAGGACTGCGGCATGTAAGGGCAGTGATGCCACTGAGTGCACTAGGACTGCAGCATGTAAGGGCGGTGATGCCCCTGAGTGCACTAGGACTGCAGCATGTAAGGGCAGTGATGCCCCTGAGTGCACAAGGACTGCAGCATGTAAGGGCAATGATGCCCCTGAGTGCACTAGGACTGCAGCATGTAAGGGCGGTGATGCCCCTGAGTGCACTAGGACTGCAGCATGTAAGGGCAGTGATGCCCCTGAGTGCACTAGGACTGCGGCATGTAAGGGCAGTGATGCCACTGAGTGCACTAGGACTGCGGCATGTAAGGGCAGTGATGCCCCTGAGTGCACTAGGACTGCGGCATGTAAGGGCAGTGATGCCACTGAGTGCACTAGGACTGCGGCATGTAAGGGCAGTGATGCTCCCAGTGCACTAGGACTGCGGCATGTAAGGGCAGTGATGCCCCTGAGTGCACTAGGACTGCGGCATGTAAGGGCAGTGATGCTCCCAGTGCACTAGGACTGCGGCATGTAAGGGCAGTGATGCCCCTGAGTGCACTAGGACTGCAGCATGTAAGGGCAGTGATGCTCCCAGTGCACTAGGACTGCGGCATGTAAGGGCGGTGATGCCCCTGAGTGCACTAGGACTGCAGCATATAAGGGCGGTGATGCCCCTGAGTGCACTAGGACTGCGGCATCTAAGGGCAGTGATGCTCCCAGTGCACTAGGACTGCAGCATGTAAGGGCAGTGATGCCCCTGAGTGCACTAGGACTGCAGCATGTAAGGGCAGTGATGCCCCTGAGTGCACTAGGACTGCAGCATGTAATGGCGGTGATGCCACTGAGTGCACTAGGACTGCAGCATATAAGGGCGGTGATGCCCCTGAGTGCACTAGGACTGCGGCATGTAAGGGCAGTGATGCTCCCAGTGCACTAGGACTGCAGCATGTAAGGGCAGTGATGCCACTGAGTGCACTAGGACTGCGGCATGTAAGGGCAGTGATGCCACTGAGTGCACTAGGACTGCAGCATGTAAGGGCGGTGATGCCCCTGAGTGCACTAGGACTGCAGCATGTAAGGGCAGTGATGCCCCTGAGTGCACTAGGACTGCAGCATGTAAGGGCGGTGATGCCACTGAGTGCACTAGGACTGCAGCATGTAAGGGCAGTGATGCCCCTGAGTGCACAAGGACTGCAGCATGTAAGGGCAATGATGCCCCTGAGTGCACTAGGACTGCGGCATGTAAGGGCAGTGATGCCCCTGAGTGCACTAGGACTGCGGCATGTAAGGGCAGTGATGCCACTGAGTGCACTAGGACTGCGACATGTAAGGGCAGTGATGCCCCTGAGTGCACTAGGACTGCGGCATGTAAGGGCAGTGATGCCACTGAGTGCACTAGGACTGCGACATGTAAGGGCAGTGATGCTCCCAGTGCACTAGGACTGCGGCATGTAAGGGCAGTGATGCCCCTGAGTGCACTAGGACTGCAGCATGTAAGGGCAGTGATGCTCCCAGTGCACTAGGACTGCGGCATGTAAGGGCAGTGATGCCCCTGAGTGCACTAGGACTGCGGCATGTAAGGGCAGTGATGCCCCTGAGTGCACAAGGACTGCAGCATGTAAGGGCAATGATGCCCCTGAGTGCACTAGGACTGCAGCATGTAAGGGCGGTGATGCTCCCAGTGCACTAGGACTGCGGCATGTAAGGGCAGTGATGCCCCTGAGTGCACTAGGACTGCAGCATGTAATGGCGGTGATGCCACTGAGTGCACTAGGACTGCAGCATATAAGGGCGGTGATGCCCCTGAGTGCACTAGGACTGCGGCATGTAAGGGCAGTGATGCTCCCAGTGCACTAGGACTGCGGCATGTAAGGGCAGTGATGCCACTGAGTGCACTAGGACTGCAGCATGTAAGGGCGGTGATGCCCCTGAGTGCACTAGGACTGCGGCATGTAAGGGCAGTGATGCCCCTGAATGCACTAGGACTGCGGCATGTAAGGGCAGTGATGCCCCTGAGTGCACTAGGACTGCGGCATGTAAGGGCAGTGAGGCCACAAGTGCTCTTTTTGCATGATTTGTTTTTACCTTCTACAACGTATTTTTCATGCCTGGCACATTGGTTCTCTACTGAAAAGCTATCCCTATTTTTATTGGGGAACCAGCACAAATACAGCCAAGCTGTAGTTACATGTGCTTAGGTTTTTGGTGACAAGTTCCCTTTAATTTCCAATATACTAAAACCTCTACAGCAGTGTAACATGGGACCTGCGACCATTTCTTCGTCACTCAGGTTTACATATCAGCAGACACTGTTCCTGTACTGTACTCACACATTCTACTGTATAAACTTACATTGTGTAAATAGACTCCGTATAATCTGCCATCTGCATTCCTTAAAAGGTTTGTAACAAGAATATATCCTTTCTCTTTGAGATCTGAAATAACTTCTGGATCGCTGTGGGTCTGACTGCTGGGACCCCCACCAATCCTGAAATGGGGCTCTAATGATGATGGGGCTCTAATGTATGATGATGATGGGGCTCTAATGTATGATTAGAGCAAAGGAGAAACATCTGCATCTCAGCTCCATTCATTCTATGTCAGGTTGTCAGTGATGGCAGAGTACAGTGTACGGAGTATGAACTGAGTGGAGGTGCACATGATCAGCCCCATCTTCTGTTCTCCGTCTTTGGGGGTCCCATCATAATCTGCGTGCAAACTGTTTATAAAGTATGACCCTGGAGACTCGTAATTATTACAGTGGGTATTCTGAACATTTCTCCACTCCAGATGCGCCATATATTTTATTGAGTTACACACAATGTCATTGATCTTTTGTCTTTATCATTTTTTTGTCTGCTTTCAGATTGCATTTGAGCAGTTGTGACAATACAAGTAATGCCCGTGCTGTTGCTGCTGGATACGTATCTGTATTTATTGACCTCTAGGAGGAGGATCTGGAGGAGACCTGATTTCAGCTCCGTGTGCTCCTACTGCAGACACTTCACCAATTACTCTAACATCCACTGTAGTAACTTTTTCTCAAAGTTTCAAGAACACGCACGTCCGCATAGGAGAGCAGGAAAAAGGGACTTTCTTCACCCCAACTCCCAACGTCATTCTTACTCAATTAGCTCAAAAGTCAGTACTACTACTTCAAAAGGAATAACTATTGCAAAGGCGTCTATGTCACGGATTAAGAATACTTTAGATTCTGTCACTAAAGTTGTCTCAAGTACACATGGAGACTTATTTTCGCGTATTGTCCGTCCAAAGCCAAGTTCTGCCACAACTGGGAAAGAAGAAACTATCCAAATAAGGGAGGCGAGTGCAAGCCCATCCAACTCTGATAAAGGCGAAGTCCAGGATACTGACCAGGACCTTCCAAATCAGTCCAAGAAAACTAGTGGTGCAGCTGAATCTACCTCGCAACTCACCCAAGCCAGTTCTGTGGATGCTTTACAAGAAGGCACTGAGCCCAGACCCGGGCTGTTCCACGCCAGTTATATTACCACTAACTTTGGGGAGACCTATAACTTCTTGTCCCATCATATAAACTCCTACTTTGCAAACGAAGCAAACATGGAGAAGAATAACATTGACCAGATTGGTAAAGGGCACAGTATTGACGTAGTCCATGACAAGGAAAAAGACTTGGCCCCTGAAACGGAAGACAGCACAAGTTCTGCAAAGAAAAGCATTTCAAATTTTCTAACAAATCAGTCCAGTAATGTCCATGCTTTTGTGGGTAATTATCTTGGAGGTCTTGTGCCCAAATTCAAGCCTGAGATGAAGCCCGCCCTAGAGGAAAAGGCCAAAGAGCAAGAAAGTGAAGAAACCGTCAATAAGACTGAGCAAGAAATAAGTAAAGATAAAGCTGTGGATGAAAAAGCCAAGCGGTTGTCTCTTCAGAGGGAAAAGGTAGGTCGTAGTCCGGAGCTACGCTGTCTCTTGAACATCCCTTGAAATGAATAGGAGTAATGGAAGAGGCATAGCTCACTGTTTCTGGTTCCAAATATACTGTATTTTCCAGATTGTAAGATGCAGCTTCCCCCCCCCCCCAAAACTGGAAGTAAAATGGGGGTGCATCTTACAAAATTGATATAGCTTACCGGGGCGGCAGTGGTGGAGTGGGGTTATAGGAGGCAGGGTCACAGCACGGGCTCAGGAGCGTCGAGGCAGGTGCCATTGATGTGTGGGCAGGCTGCGGGGGTGTCATTGCAGTGGAGCGACTCAGGAGGGTCATAGGACCGGGGTGTCTTGGCAGTGGGTGCATTGAGGTGACTGCAGGCTCCATTGAATCGCCCATGATTGACGCGATAAACTTCAAGAAAATGGCCACGGAGGTGGCGTGTGCGCAGATGGACGTAGTGGACTTCAATAAAATGGCCGCTGAGTCCTAGCTGCGCCGCCTCCGTGGCCATTTTCTTAAAGTCCATCTCGTCAACTGCGGGCGAGTCAACGGAGCCCGCAGTCAAATCAATGGCACTCTTCGTCGAGACACCCTGTTCTGTGACCCTCCTGAGTCGCTCCACTACAGTGTCACCCCTGCAGACCGCCAGCAAATCAATGGTGCCCGCCGCCATGACACCCTCGAGCCTGCATTACTGCCGACCCTCCTGAGACGGAACACGCCCCCCTCTGAGTTCGCAGCATCACCCTGCCTCCTGTGATCTTCCTGAGCCTCCCCACCACCGCCAACCCCCCCCCGGTGCGCATTAGGATTAATACGCACTAGGATTAAGACAGACCTTCATTTTATCATTAAAAATTATTTTTTCCTGTTTTCCTCCTCTAAATTTGGAGTGCGTCTTATAAAACGAAAAATACGATAACTAGCATTTTTACGTCTTGCTTTCTAAAATGAATTAACACCTTAAATATAAATATACTACATCACAAACACCATACATGTCTAATGCATGCTCCCCCATATAGATAAGATATGGATAAATGAATACAATGACCAAAATAGGGATCAGGAATAGGATCCAAGTAACATAAATAATAAGTAAAGCACAAACATATCAGTGTTTCTAGTGATGTGATATAACCACGTATACAAATAAATTGATAAAGTACAATAGATATAAAGCGCAAAATAACCATGAAAGTGCCCAAGTGCCAATAACAAAAATAAGTATATAGTACTATGACGTATAATGAACCCATAATATAATGTAGCTGGAGAGATCACAGAATGAGATGAAGTAATTGAGATGTCAGCAGTGAGACCTCACGTGTATCGCTGCTCAGGGCAGCTTCATCAGGGGCAAATACACAAAACACAAAGAAGCACTAGCATTATATATAATGTAAATTGAATTACCTGTGAGCGTATTCTTGAAATGGAATTTGGTGGAGATGAGAGTCATAATTATGCATTTAATGGCAAAATCATGTCGTCAGTGACCCAATATACGCATGCGTGAACAAATTGCATGAAAAAGAATGGTTTCATGCTATTATGGTATCTGGTTTCATGCCATCAGGCTGGTCCTATGCAAATCCTTTGCGACGTGCACTCTTACTTTTCAGATTACTCACAATTGTAACACCCCCACATATATAAAGTAATATTTTTTTTTTAAGTATCGTGTAGATTTATCTGTCTTTTCTGATTCATGTGGCCTTTTTGCTTTTATATCAGCAGATGCTATTACATGTAGTTGTTTATCCCCATTTGTGGATTGCTTTAATTTTTTTATCCTGCAGATTTATGCATGTACCCTGTTATACAACTTTATTATGCAGATTAATCCAATCATAATGCTACACCCTATGATACTGAGCATTTGTGTGCAACATTCTATGCTTTGTATCTAGAACCCATACTGGTTATACTCCCACTGAAGGTCTTTTTGATATATGTTGCCTTTTTGATGCATGCTAATGTGGTATAGTCGCAATGACTTCAGCCATTATTATCCATGTGGGGACTGTAATTGACATGCGCAGCTTATTCACACATGCAAAGATCAGGTCGCTGGCTACATGATTTTGCCATTCAGTGCACCATGGTAGTTAGATTTCACCAGTATTCATCTTAATTCATGCATTATATAATGCTGGCGCCTCCGTGGGTTCCGAGTTTTCCCTGATGAAGCTGCCCTGAGCAGCGAAACGTATGAAGTCTCATTGCTGATATCTCAATTACTTGACCTCATTCTGTGATCTCTCCAGCTACTTGGATATCATATTATGGGTTCAATATACTTTATATTGCTATATACTGCTTTTTTTTTCTTAGTACTTGAACATTATCCTAGCTATTTAGCACTTTATATTTATCTAAAAGGAAGTGCATGTTATTATTTAATTAATTTATTTGCATATGTGGTTATGAGATCACTAGAAGGTGGCCCGATTCTACGCATCGGGTATTCTAGAATTTACATATTGTGTAGTTAATGTATGATTTTTGTTATTTATTTTTATATATATATATATATATATATATATATATATATATATATATATATATATATATATATATATATATAGATGTTGTTGTGTGTAGTTACCAAGTGTTTGTGTAGGGCCTGTAAATGTTCTGGGTGTCGTCTGGGTGTGGCAGGGGGTGAGAGCGGTGTTGTTTGTGTGTTGCGTTATTTGTGGAGCACTGTGTGTCTGTAGCGTTGTGTGTGTGTGTTGCGCGGTGTGTGTGTTTTGGGGGGGAGGTATGTTTTGTGCAATGTGTGTGTTGTGCGGTATGTGCGTATATTTGTGTGTGCCGCGGTGTTTGTGTGTGTGTGGGTGTCTGTGTATGGCAGTGTTTGTGGTTCCCAGTGTGTGTGTGGTGTGTTGTGCAGTGCGTGTGTGGCAGTGTGTGTGTGTTTTGGGGGGAGGTGTGCACCCCCCATCGTGCTCCATCCCCCATGCTGCGCACCCCCCATCGTGCTCCATCCTCCATGCTACGCACCCCCCATCGTGCTCCATCCCCCCATGCTGCGCACCCCCCCATCGTGCTCCATCCCCCATGCTGCGCACCCCCCCATCGTGCTCCATCCCCCCATGCTGCGCACTCCCCATCGTGCTCCATCCCCCATGCTGCGCACTCCCCATCGTGCTCCATCCCCCATGCTGCGCACTCCCCCATCGTGCTCCATCCCCCATGCTGCGCACTCCCCATCGTGCTCCATCCCCCATGCTGCGCACTCCCCATCGTGCTCCATCCCCCATGCTGCGCACTCCCCATCGTGCTCCATCCCCCATGCTGCGCACTCCCCATCGTGCTCCATCCCCCATGCTGCGCACTCCCCATCGTGCTCCATCCCCCATGCTGCGCACTCCCCATCGTGCTCCATCCCCCATGCTGCGCACTTCCCCATCGTGCTCCATCCCCCATGCTGCGCACTCCCCATCGTGCTCCATCCCCCATGCTGCGCACTCCCCATCGTGCTCCATCCCCCATGCTGCGCACTCCCCATCGTGCTCCATCCCCCATGCTGCGCACTCCCCATCGTGCTCCATCCCCCATGCTGCGCACTCCCCATCGTGCTCCATCCCCCATGCTGCGCACCTCCCCATCGTGCTCCATCCCCCATGCTGCGCACTTCCCCATCGTGCTCCATCCCCCATGCTGCGCACTCCCAAACGTGCTCCATCCCCCATGCTGCGCACTCCCCATTGTGCTCCATCTCCCATGCTGCGCACTCCCCATCGTGCTCCATCCCCCATGCTGCGCACTCCCCATCGTGCTCCATCCCCCATGCTGCGCACTCCCCATCGTGCTCCATCCCCCATGCTGCGCACTTCCCCATCGTGCTCCATCCCCCATGCTGCGCACTTCCCCATCGTGCTCCATCCCCCATGCTGCGCATTGCCCATCGTGCTCCATCCCCCATGCTGCGCATTTCCCATCGTGCTCCATCCCCCATGCTGCGCACTCCCCATCGTGCTCCATCCCCCATGCTGCGCACTCCCCATCGTGCTCCATCCCTCATGCTGCGCACTCCCCATCGTGCTCCATCCCTCATGCTGCGCACTCCCCATCGTGCTCCATCCCCCATGCTGCGCACTCCCCATCGTGCTCCATCCCCCATGCTGCGCACTCCCCATCGTGCTCCATCCCCCATGCTGCGCACTCCCCATCGTGCTCCATCCCCCATGCTGCGCACCCCCCATCGTGCTCCATCCCCCATGCTGCGCACTCCCCCATCGTGCTCCATCCCCCATGCTGCGCACCCCCCATCGTGCTCCATCCCCCATGCTGCGCACCCCCCATCGTGCTCCATCCCCCATGCTGCGCACCCCCCCATCGTGCTCCATCCCCCATGCTGCGCACCCCCCATCGTGCTCCATCCCCCATGCTGCGCACTCCCCATCGTGCTCCATCCCCCATGCTGCGCACTCCCCCATCGTGCTCCATCCCCATGCTGCGCACTCCCCATCGTGCTCCATCCCCCATGCTGCGCACTCCCCATCGTGCTCCATCCCCCATGCTGCGCACTCCCCATCGTGCTCCATCCCCCATGCTGCGCACTCCCCATCGTGCTCCATCCCCCATGCTGCGCACTCCCCATCGTGCTCCATCCCCCATGCTGCGCACTCCCCATCGTGCCTCCATCCCCCATGCTGCGCACTTCCCCATCGTGCTCCATCCCCCATGCTGCGCACTCCCCATCGTGCTCCATCCCCATGCTGCGCACTCCCCATCGTGCTCCATCCCCCCATGCTGCGCACTCCCCATCGTGCTCCATCCCCCATGCTGCGCACTCCCCATCGTGCTCCATCCCCCATGCTGCGCACTCCCCATCGTGCTCCATCCCCCATGCTGCGCACTTCCCATCGTGCTCCATCCCCCATGCTGCGCACTCCCCATCGTGCTCCATCCCCCATGCTGCGCACTCCCCATCGTGCTCCATCCCCCATGCTGCGCACTCCCCCATCGTGCTCCATCCCCCATGCTGCGCACTCCCCATCGTGCTCCATCCCCCATGCTGCGCACTCCCCATCGTGCTCCATCCCCCATGCTGCGCACTCCCCATCGTGCTCCATCCCCCATGCTGCGCACTCCCCATCGTGCTCCATCCCCCATGCTGCGCACTCCCCATCGTGCTCCATCCCCCCATGCTGCGCACTCCCCATCGTGCTCCATCCCCCATGCTGCGCACTCCCCATCGTGCTCCATCCCCCATGCTGCGCACTCCCCCATCGTGCTCCATCCCCCATGCTGCGCACTCCCCATCGTGCTCCATCCCCCATGCTGCGCACTTCCCCATCGTGCTCCATCCCCCATGCTGCGCACTCCCCATCGTGCTCCATCCCCCATGCTGCGCACTCCCCATCGTGCTCCATCCCCCATGCTGCGCACTCCCCATCGTGCTCCATCCCCCATGCTGCGCACTCCCCATCGTGCTCCCATCCCCTATGCTGCGCACTCCCCATCGTGCTCCATCCCCCATGCTGCGCACTCCCCATCGTGCTCCATCCCCCATGCTGCGCACTTCCCCATCGTGCTCCATCCCCCATGCTGCGCACTCCCCATCGTGCTCCATCCCCATGCTGCGCACTCCCCATCGTGCTCCATCCCCCATGCTGCGCACTCCCCATCGTGCTCCATCCCCCATGCTGCGCATCCCCCATCGTGCTCCATCCCCCATGCTGCGCACCCCCCATCGTGCTCCATCCCCCATGCTGCGCACCCCCCATCGTGCTCCATCCCCCCATGCTGCGCACCCCCCATCGTGCTCCATCCCCCATGCTGCGCACCCCCCATCGTGCTCCATCCCCCATGCTGCGCACCCCCCATCGTGCTCCATCCCCCATGCTGCGCACTCCCCCCATCGTGCTCCATCCCCCATGCTGCGCACCCCCCCATCGTGCTCCATCCCCCATGCTGCGCACCCCCCCATCGTGCTCCATCCCCCATGCTGCGCACTCCCCATCGTGCTCCATCCCCCCATGCTGCGCACTCCCCATCGTGCTCCATCCCCCATGCTGCGCACTCCCCCATCGTGCTCCATCCCCCATGCTGCGCACTCCCCATCGTGCTCCATCCCCCATGCTGCGCACTCCCCATCGTGCTCCATCCCCCATGCTGCGCACTCCCCATCGTGCTCCATCCCCCATGCTGCGCACTCCCCCATCGTGCTCCATCCCCCATGCTGCGCACTCCCCATCGTGCTCCATCCCCCATGCTGCGCACTCCCCCATCGTGCTCCATCCCCCATGCTGCGCACTCCCCATCGTGCTCCATCCCCCATGCTGCGCACTCCCCATCGTGCTCCATCCCCCATGCTGCGCACTCCCCCATCGTGCTCCATCCCCCATGCTGCGCACTCCCCATCGTGCTCCATCCCCCATGCTGCGCACTCCCCATCGTGCTCCATCCCCCATGCTGCGCACTCCCCATCGTGCTCCATCCCCCATGCTGCGCACTCCCCATCGTGCTCCATCCCCCATGCTGCGCACTCCCCATCGTGCTCCATCCCCCATGCTGCGCACTCCCCCATCGTTGCTCCATCCCCCATGCTGCGCACTCCCCATCGTGCTCCATCCCCCATGCGGCGCACTCCCCATCGTGCTCCATCCCCCATGCGGCGCACTCCCCATCGTGCTCCATCCCCCATGCGGCGCACTCCCCCATCGTGCTCTATCCCCCATGCTGCGCACCCCCCCATCGTGCTCCATCCCCCATGCTGCGCACCCCCCATCGTGCTCCATCCCCCATGCTGCGCACCCCCCCATCGTGCTCCACAGTAAACACATCAGACAGTATACACGCACACATCTGATCGCATACACTCACACACACACCCCACTTCTCCCTGTGCCCACCGGTGGGCGGTCCCCAGCAGCTGTGCTGCATGCCCGTGCTCCTCTGCCGACACTCACAGATCCGATCGCATACACTCACTCACACTGACGATATCGCACAGTGCTCACAGAATCACAACATCCGGAGATACCACATGCTTCCGGCCATGTGATCCTCCGGCAGGTCCTGGAAGGTCACTGCACAGTATCGCCGCCGAGAAGCAAGCGATATCACAGGATGTTGTGGAGTATGTGTGTGAGGTGTGTGTGTGTGTGTGTGTGAGAGTGAGTGTGATCTGATGTGTGTGCGTATGTGTGTGTTCCCGCCGCTGCAGGACCTTGATGCTCTCACCTGGGAGCCGTGTACGCTGGTAAACCATGCTACACAATATTACTCGGTGTACCATGGTTACCAGCGTACCCCGCCCCCCCACTCGCACGGGAGCCCACACCAGCGTACGCCGGCAACCCCAGCAATGCGAGGGTAATGTGTCTGCTGGGGTTGGCGGCGTACGCTGATGTGGGCTCCCCGGGGGTACAGCACTGACCTGAGAGTCGGGGCTCCGTATCGGTTCGGGGGAATGCGTGCGGGGGGCGGGGGCCAGAGCGAGCGTGCAATGCGTGAGGGGGGGCGGGGCGTGGCAGAGTTGCTAATGCGTGCAGGGGGCCGGGGCGAGAGGCCAATCCGTGTGGGGGGGCGGAGCCGAGGCTTGGGGGCCAATGAGACGCTTGTCGCGGTAAGGACAGAATTTTTGGAGCAAGGACTGACAGACAGAATAAGGCAATTATATGTATAGCTTAGATACACATATACTTTTTTGCACCTCACTTATTTATTTATGGTACTTGTATTGTTTACCTGATACAGTTATTGGTTATTGTACCCATTTATCCCAAGGATTCATTTACCCATATTTTTTCTTGATATCCATTTGTTATCTATACTGGAGACCACACCTGATACATCTGTGATGTCACTGATGTAGTATATTTACATTTGTTTTTCATTCATTTTAACTATGGAGTGTTTGATTTGCTGTTTTATTGTTTTTTCATATAGACATGCACATTGTTTTTTATATTGCCTCCCTTTTGTTTTTTGCGTTTAATTATCCCAGGTACTGATATAGCATATCAATATTTGCAGTATATTATTGGCAGTGCCTCTTTCTTGTTACTGTCCTCCCCCCAAAAAATAAAAACACTGCCTTATATTACTTGTTGCCCTGAAAAAATGTGCTAGGGCTTATTTTTTTGGGCAGGGCTACATTTTCAGGAAAAACACGACTTGTAGTGGCTAAGTTTATCCCACAAAAAAGGACAGCCCCCCCCAGGAGAATCATACTTAACAGATGTCTGCATCGCTCCCAGGTCCTCCTGCGATCCTCAGCGGGCACTACCAGCAGGTATGCTCCACAGCGGCCCCTCCCCCTGCTTCCAGCTGGCACACATGTACACACATTAGATCGCGCGCACATAGCATCTGGTGATACCATATTGCTTCCAGCCATCAAGGGAACCTGCGACACGGTGCATTGGAGTGTGAGGGACCTGCGCTGGAAAGCATCGGTGCGTTTCCCACGCAGGTCCCTCGTGTCACAGGTCCCCGGAGCAGTACAGTATCACCGGGGGGGGAGGTGTGCGTGCGCGCGCTCCACTGCAGGTCCTCCTGTTCTGGTTTGGTGACTATAATTACTGGATCTTCTTTCTTCTCTCTTTTGAGGGTGTCTGCTTTCAATAATGACGTGTCCTACAGCATTCTTTTAACTTTCTCCATTCATTATTGATTCACAAGTAGGGCTTATTTTCGGGGGAGGGCTTATATTTAAGCCTTACTCTGAAAAAGGCCGAAAATTCCTGCTGGGGGCTTATTTTCGGGGTAGGGCTTATTATCGGGGAAAACACAGTAGATATATTACTTCTTGCTTTCTAAACCATTGTCTTATCAAGTCAAGCAGGAGTTGGCATTTTGGTAGCAACTGTGAATTTGTATTAATTTTATATACTAGTGCGTATAACTAGTGCAAACCAAATACTCTTCTGATTGATATTCATATACAGCTTTTAATGCTGGTATAATTTTTTGGGAGCTGCCTTGATGTCGGCTTCTTGATATGAGCACTCATGTAAGACAGTGTCTGTTATTCTGGCATAGTGAGGGTGGTTTCCCATAATAAGGAGGTGGCCGACATTTTCCGTTATATAATGCTAATGTGTATTCAGAGGAAATTGTGCGGTGCCAATAGTTTATCTAGAAAATCGATTATTCTGATATAAGACTACAGAGCAAAATGTTCTCCTGTAAAAGTAAGTGTGGTTTAACCACCAGTGTCTATATCCATACCACAAGACTGTCTGAATGGGAATATATATCAGCCGTGCAGGACTGAAAAATCGATCAACAGCAGAAACTGGACTCCAGAAAACCTAGTTCTTCTCATTTAGATTCACATATAGGAAAGATAACAGACTCTAATACATCAGAGGGGATTATAGGGGTTTTTCTGATCTCAATGTACATTTTCTGTTGTCAGTCTAGGTAGCTGCTAATTGCAGAAAAATGTCAGTGTGCAATATGCACAATGTAAGGATTCCTCTCTATTTCAATTACTTTGTTTCAGCGTTCTATTGAGAGAAGAGGATGAGGCGGAAGTCTGCTTGTGGACCGTGGGTATATGTAAAATGCATATTTGACTGTCTGTTTGAGCTGGGAATAGATGGGAATGCTGACAGATTGCTGATTCAGTAGTGTGGCAATATGCAATCTGCAGTCACATGGAATAACTGCATACATTTGTGTTCACTATGTAAATCCCCTTTAAGGACGTCCTACATCCAGCTATACAGAATATGAGGATATTTCCTGTTTATTGCTTAGTTTTATATTGCACCATGTGTCATCCCTAAATGGTACGTTTTGTGAACATCATTGGGTCCCTTTTGATCTTGCCCACAGGGTCCCCCCAATGCTGCAGTATGTTCCAACACCTATACAGGATTATTGTTTTTGACTGAGTGAGTTTACTTATATGTAGAGAGAAGTAACAATTATCTTTTATTACATCTAGATTATTGCACGTGTGAGCGTCGATAACAGAACAAGATCTTTAGTTCAGTCCCTAAAAAGAGCTTCAGATCGAAGATTGTGCATCAATCGGGTTGAAGAGTTGAACTGTCACCTTCTAGAGTTTCCCCGAAACAAGGGGTGTCGCAGTAAAGGTATGATGTGACTGTATCATCAGTATTTTCAGTGGGGACAATGCTCTGGCCTATAAATGTGATCTATGTCTAACACTAGAATAAAGTGTCTCTCTCTCTCTCGCGCTCTCTCTCTCGCGCTCTCTCTCTCGCGCTCTCTCTCTCGCGCTCTCTCTCTCGCGCTCTCTCTCTCGCGCTCTCTCTCTCTCGCACTCTCTCTCTCGCGCTGCTCGCGCTCTCTCGCCTCGCGCTCTCTCGCTCGCGCTCTCTCGCTCGCGCTCTCTCGCTCGCGGCTCTCTCGCTCGCGCTCTCTCGCTCGCGCTCTCTCGCATCGCCGCGTCTCTCGCTCGCGCTCTCTCGCTCTTCGCTCTCTCTCTCTCGCTTCGCTCGCGCTCTCGCTCTCTCGCAGCTCCCAAAGTACCGACCTCAGCGTGCCCAACGTACGTTTCGCAGAAGCGATTTTCTTTATCTTCGTCAGGGTACGAGGCTCTGTGATGTGGTCCCACCAAGTGTAAATATTCAACGCTAGCGGAGGAATTCCGGAAACCCCCCTCCCCATAGTGGCACATGCGCAGATCGATGTGACGTGTCTTCCTGGCCGCCCCTTTCACATCGGAGCGCGCATGTGTGGGAGCGGGGAAGCGTCACCAGGGTAGTAAAAGCTGCATATCCTGCTATGCAGGCCCTCGTATATACACAGCTTGGTGTTATTCACAGTCATTCATTGCTGTGTATATACTCAGGTCTTCGGGGAAGCTCTAATCTGTCCATTCTTATATAGCAGACGTTGGTTAAGCACCACCGTGTGTGTGTATATATAATATATTTATATTTTCTCTGGTTATCATTTACTTTTTCACTCCACACACTATCCTGATGACCCACAAGTGAAGGCAGCACTTACGAATCCAATAAAAGTGTAAGTGTAACATTACTCCAACGTAGCTGTCAACATAAGAATGAAGTTCCAGGTTAATTAGGTTTTGTGCTCATTTGTTGTTGAGGACTAGATCACCAAATGAATAAGTGCCGCTAAAAACAAAAACCACTAAACCTGCAAAATAGGACACAGAACAAATAAATACTAAGCACATCAATATTAAAATACACGCTTTAAAATGAGGAGCAGGACTGGAAACTACTATATCCGCTTATTTGTATGCTACACAGTGGTGAGCGGCATTTATACCCGTCCTATAATCCGTTCGTGGCAAGTGCATGTATCTATTTTCCACAAACCTTTGAAAGTTTATAGCGCACCCCCTTTCTGCATATGTAAGGTGATACATGGTAAGTACACTATTCTCTTCCTGTATCCACACAGCTCGTGAAGATTTTTTTAGAATGTTTCCAGTATAACTTTTCACATAATATTGCAATATTTTTTATAAGATGTGAGCAGCAATGCTTATAGACAGCTCACCCGCCAGTGCAAACAAAGACATTAGGACAGTGGTGGGGAACCTCCGGGCCGCATGCGGCCCGCCATGACCTTTTATGTGGCCCCCGGGCAGATTCCCGGGGGAGGCAGTGCTCGTGCTGTCACAGCGGTCTTGCTGCCGCCGGCCCTTTAAATCCACACATTGCTGTTTGTGCTGCAATGTGTTCTCCCGTCGGCCAGTGCTTACTTTGTGGGCGGGTCCACAGCAGCCTCACAGCTTCCAGACTTGTGTGTCCGCCCTCTGCCCTCCGGAGATCAGTGCCCCGCCTTCTCCTTCTGATGCAGTGTGTCCGGCTCCTGCACTCCGGTGATGTCGAATGCAATGCTGCTGTGAGTCCAGCGCCGACCCCCCTGCTGCTATGTGCCCTGCCCAATGCTTTGTGCCTAAACCCCAGTTCTGTAAACCCTCTCCCCCAGAGTTGCATGAAACTCTCAGCACAGTGTGCCCCCCAATGTCCTGTGTGCACCCTTCCCCCAGTCCTGTGTGCACCCTTCCCCCAGTCCTGTGTGCACCCTTCCCCCAGTCCTGTGTGCACCCTTCCCCCAGTCCTGTGTGCACCCTTCCCCCAGTCCTGTGTGCACCCTTCCCCCAGTCCTGTGTGCACCCTTCCCCCAGTCCTGTGTGCACCCTTCCCCCAGTCCTGTGTGCACCCCCTCCCCCAGTCCTGTGTGCACCCCTCCCCCAGTCCTGTGTGCAGCCCCCCAATGTCCTGTGTGCACCCCCCACACAATCCTGTGTGCAGCCCCCCCAGTCCTATGTGCACCCCCCACACAATCCTGTGTGCAGCCACCCCAGTCCTATGTGCAACCCCCCACACAATCCCTGTCTGCATCCACCCCAGTCCTGTGTGCAGCCCATCACCCAGTCCTGTGTGCACCCCTCCCCCAGTCCTGTGTGCAGCCCCCCAATGTCCTGTGTGCACCCCCCCCACACAATCCTGTGTGCACCCCCCCCACACAATCCTGTGTTCACCCCCCACACAATCCTGTGTGCAGCCCCCCCAGTCCTGTGTGCAGCCCCCCCCCCCCAGTCCCTGTGTGCAGCCCCCCCCCCAGTCCTGTGTGCTGCCCCCCCCCCCAGTCCTGTGTGCTGCCCCCCCCCCAGTCCTGTGTGCTGCCCCCCCCCAGTCCCTGTGTGCTGCCCCCCCCCCAGTCCTGTGTGCTGCCCCCCCCCAGTCCTGTGTGCTGCCCCCCCCCAGTCCTGTGTGCTGCCCCCCCAGTCCTGTGTGCTGCCCCCCCCCCAGTCCTGTGTGCTGCGGCCCCCCCCCGGGCCCCAGTCCTGTGTGCTGCCCCCCCCCCAGTCCTGTGTGCTGCCCCCCCCCAGTCCTGTGTGCTGCCCCCCCCCCAGTCCTGTGTGCTGCCCCCCCCCAGTCCTGTGTGCTGCCCCCCCCCAGTCCTGTGTGCTGCCCCCCCCCCAGTCCTGGTGTGCTGGCCCCCCCCCCAGTCCTGTGTGCTGCCCCCCCCCCCAGTCCTGTGTGCTGCCCCCCCCCAGTCCTGTGTGCTGCCCCCCCCCCCAGTCCTGTGTGCTGCCCCCCCCCAGTCCTGTGTGCTGCCCCCCCCCCCAGTCCTGTGTGCTGCCCCCCCCCAGTCCTGTGTGCTGCCCCCCCCCAGTCCTGTGTGCTGCCCCCCCCCAGGTCCTGTGTGCTGCCCCCCCCCAGTCCTGTGTGCTGCCCGGCCCCCCCAGTCCTGTGTGCTGCCCCCCCACAGTCCTATGTGCTGCCCTCCCCCCCAGTCCTGTGTGCTGCCCCCCTCCCCCCCCAGTCCTGTGTGCTGCCCATCACCCAGTCCTGTGTGCTGCCCATCACCCAGTCCTGTGTGCTGCCCATCACCCAGTCCTGTGTGCTGCCCATCACCCAGTCCTGTGTGCTGCCCATCACCCAGTCCTGTGTGCTGCCCATCACCCAGTCCTGTGTGCTGCCCATCACCCAGTCCTGTGTGCTGCCCATCACCCAGTCCTGTGTGCTGCCCATCACCCAGTCCTGTGTGCTGCCCATCACCCAGTCCTGTGTGCTGCCCATCACCCAGTCCTGTGTGCTGCCCATCACCCAGTCCTGTGTGCTGCCCATCACCCAGTCCTGTGTGCTGCCCATCACCCAGTCCTGTGTGCTGCCCATCACCCAGTCCTGTGTGCTGCCCATCACCCAGTCCTCCTATTGTGCTGCCCATCAACCCAGTC